>NW_024582542.1:417318-424136 GCF_018398535.1 Haplochromis burtoni
AGAGACAAGCTACGCAGGCCTGGTCCCTGCGATTAATTAACAGGAGTTACAGTAAATCCAAAGTGTGGATTTACTTGGAAATGATACAGGACGGCCCAGGAACAACCAACCTTAGTAGGAAAAGACATTTCATTCATCCACCTTAAACTCAGCTTATCATTTAAAACGTGCCAGTAGCTGAATGCTTGGTTTTTCCTGCTTTTACAGAACACCTGTGAAATTATTTGAATCTTTTTTTTTTCTCCCCTAAAAATAAAAAATGACTGCTGCTGACCTGAGTAAACTTTGACCTATCAGTGTTCGACCCTTTTATCACTGCATCCATATGTGAAAGCACCAGATAAAACGCAAATTAAACTTTTGATTAAAAAGGATCAAAAACTTCTAATATGAAAAAGGTTTAATTGCTCATAAGTCACCCAGTAGGTTCCAGTTTTTGTTTTTTTTAAACAGACTTTGCTCAAAAAAACGACATATCTTCGTGTTTCTACTATGCTACGATCAAACCGGAGGCATGCTGAACACCAGATACACTACAGCAAACAGAAAGTTGGAGAACTAACAAGTAACAGAGCAGCTGAGCCGACTGCAACAAGTCAGCCTGACACAGACAGATGGAGAGGAAGGATGAAGAGGAGGTGGAGGGATGCAGATTACCTGAAAAAGCAAGCTGCAAGTGAGGAGGTAGGGCAGCCTGTGACCCTGACTGGAGACTCTTATACAGATCTGAGGAGAGATGGAGGGTAGGGTGGACAAATGAGAGGAAAGACAGCAACAACCAGGGAGAACTGGGAAAAGATGACACCGTTAAAATGTGAGACCAGCAATAAAAGATAGTCGAGGATCAAAGCTGTCAGCGAGGCGAACGAGTACAAAGGGCTGAAACGACAGAGACTGGTGCAAAAAAAAAAAAAAATGGTGAGAACAAAGGAGGGAGACTGGTTTGTAAAAGAGGGTCATGGCAGGGGAAGCACTGCTGGTTTACAGAAATACACAGTGAACCAGTAATATTTAAGGAGTCCCATTTAGTCTCTTACAAAGCAAGATTATTGTAGTCAACTAAAACTACATGTGAAAAACATTTTAGTTAACCAAAATAAAAATAAGTATTTCAGAATAAAAATAGAATATGCTTAGTTTTAGTTCTTGTTAGTTTAGTAAAGATGTTATTAAAGCTTCATGGACGCGTTTATTGAGATTCTGGATGTCTACAAGACTGAGTCAACTGCATTCAAAGAGTTATGCATCTTTATTGTTACAGCTGTACTGATTTTTCTAAATCTTGGCTCTGACATCTGCTCTCCATACAGTAATAATTAAACAGACTACAATTAGCACTGAACATTTAAGTCCTAGGTGACTTGCTTCTTCAGTTATTGCACTGAAATTCAAACTCATCTGATATTTTTAGCAGATGCACCTTTGGTAAGTTTTTCAAAATCCTACATCGCTTCGTTCTCAGGTTATTGCATTCACAAACTTGGGAGTCCACCCTCCCAACCGCACACCTGGTGGTGTCACGACAATATCAGATTAGCCTTTTACGACTGAGGGGTAAAAACTAAACTGAAACAAGAAAATCTATAATCAAATCAACAAAAACTACAACAATTCTGCTACAGTTAGTAAGTATTAAAATACTTTTAAAGATGCTACTAGTTAAATTCCTATATCTGTGAAAAGGTTACCAGAGTAACTCATTTTCTAGCTTAACAGAAACCGCCAGTATAAATCCTGTACCATCTTATTTTTTGTGTTTTACCGCAACCCCCACTTAATATAACGTAGTTGCAAGTTGTAATAAAAGGCAAAAATAACTTCCTAAAGTCTAACGTGTTATTGATATAGGATATCAAAGGCCTTTTATTTTAAAAAGCACAGTAAAGTCTGTCTGTTGGCGATAAAAGATGCAGGTCCCTTAATTAAGAGCCCACTCACCCATTAGGTCGCTCTGTGCTAACGGGTATCCTGAGTTGGAGCTGGGTGCTGTGCCCATTCCAGCCGCCCCGGAAGCTCCAGGAGGGCTGAAATTGAGCAACGACGGAAACTGGAAGGGTAGCGAGACAGGCACCAGACCTCCCAACATCCCGAAGCCCAGGGGCAAAGCAGAGGGGTTGCCCAGGAGGGGAGTGCCTGCAGTCGATACCTGCAAAGGAAACACAAAATATATACAAATATATTCAAAATAAAAGTCTAAGAGTGACTTCCCGTTGGTGGAAACTAACCTGTGAGAGGTGTGACGTTGTGGAGGATGTGGCCAAAGTTCCTGAAGCCACCCAACCATTTCCAGCCTTTGAACCCTGGCTGGCCCCACCCACCACCCTCTGCCTCTGCCCGTGACTGGCTGAGACTGAAGGTGATTGGGGGGTTTTGTCCGGATGACTGCAGACTGTCGAGACCACTCCCTTGTTGTTAGAGTTGTTGTTGATGCTACTGTTGCTAGTGGTGGACTGAGGTTTCTGGGCTCCAGTGAAGCTGCAGCCGCCCTGTGTTTGTTTCACCTGCCCGCCACCTGATACACTGAAGGGGGGCCGGAAAGTTTTGGGGGTTTTGGGAGAGAACTGGTGTTGCTGCTGTTGGGTGGAGATTATTTGATGGGAAAGCGGATTTGACGGTGAGGATGATGGCGAGGGGGAGGATGAGGGTGGTGGGGTGGGGGCGGGAGGCCGAGGGGTTAGCTTGATGATGGGAGAAGAGTTGCTGCTGTGCGAGGACTTGGTGAGGGTGGCCTGCATGGGTGTGATGAAGTTGGGCTGGTGGTGGAGGTGTGTGTGGGATTTACCTTGAGCGGAGTGTGCGGTATGGGAGGTTGGCGAGGGTGAGGAGGTGGCCGGTGACGGGGGGCAAAAGGACTGCAAGCCATGGTGGGAGGTAGAGTTGGAGCGGGACTGAGGGGAAGGGGAGGAGGAAGCTGTGACGTTGCTGTTGACAGCGCTGCCATTGCTGCTGGATTTGGCGCTGCTCTTTCCCAGTGCGTGACTTGCTCCCATTGTTCCCAGTATCCCCACCGGGCTAGCAAAGCCTTTCTGATGGGGGGGCAGCAGAGGGGAAGCTGTCGGAGGAGGCCGATGCTTTGGAGGAGAGGGGGAGGGGTGCGGATGCATCTTCCCCATCACTGTGCTTGGCCGGTGATTGGGTGACGCCATGGTAACATGTCTCTGAGTCTGGGTTTGGCCCATGACACCAGATCCTTTGATCGGGCCATAGTGACCGTCTGCAGTCCTGGAGGCTAACGCTAGGCCTGCTGCCTGCACGTGAGCAAGGGAGGAGACAGCCGGGGACGAGGAAGAGGAGGTAGAAGAGGAGGTTGGTAGCGTTGTTGTTGGCAAGTTCACAACAGATGCAGCTGTCAGCGGAGCACTCTCCACTTTAGACAGGGAATGGTGCTGCGTTGTCTGTGCTAACGAGGCAGAAAGCTGAGAGCCTGAGGGGTAGTGAGGGGCGACGGGTGGAGGAGAAGAGGTTGGTATTTGCAGCGGTGGGGGAGACAAAGGGCTGTCTGTGGGACCCTTGGATGCATTGCTGAGGAGGGCCAGAGCGTGGGAGATGGAGTCCAGAGAGGGAACGGTCAGATCTTCATCCAGAGAGTCTGACAAACAGATGGGCTCCGAGGAGGAGAGGGGCTGGCGGTTGGAGGTCAGAACAGATGTGGAGATGGGCTGAGATGGGGTGGAGGTCATGCCTAGCGATGGTTTGTGGAGCCAAAGGCCCTCCTAAAGAACAGGAGAACACAGTCAGTATCACCCAAGCTCCACAAAGAAACCAGAACTTATTTCTAACCACTTCTCTTCATAAAGTACAGCTCCAACATTTTACCCACAAAACACTTTTTAAACCCTGAACGAAACTCATAGGTTCCTTCACACAACTCCTCCTTAACATTTGAGCTTTTACTGTGAAAAACGTCAGGAAGCGTTTTTGTTTTTTTTAAGCAGTTTAACAGTGGCTTTATGATTCTGTGTCATACCTGTCAGACCCTTCTGAGACCTCGCCCCGTGGCCTGACTGCACCACCTATAAATGTTACTACACCTGGCTGTATAAATCCTACAAATCACTTATTTTTTGAGAGATACACAAATATGATACAGCTACAGTTGTATTAATTCACGAAAGAACTTCAGCCAGTGGGCTCAAATTGAACGATTCATAAAACTGCTGTAAAATAAAAATACACACACCCTTTTTTCTTTTTGATATTTTGCAGTAAATAGTCTGAGCTGTCACTCACCTTGGGTTTAGCCTTGGGTCCAGGCACCATTCTCTTTTTCACTCTGTGTGGAAAAATACCAGCAATTATTCACCCTCTTCAGCTGACATTTTACATTGACGCTCAGTCCCAGTAAAATTCCTGCATGCTCAGAGTTACGGGAGAAACAAAGGACACACTTACAGGTTTCCAGTGAGGTGATTGTGAACAACAAGACTCTCCTTGAACAAGATCCTGAGAAACAGGCAATAAACAACAAAGTCAGCCAAAAATCAGGGTCACTGACATTAAGAACGACATCACCGAGAAAAACGGAAAACACATTAAAGTTGGATACAGTCGGTTCCAAAGGTTCCTAATGTGGATGGATTACTATTGTTCAGGGTTTACACATATCAAATAGACTTAACTGCTCTCATGGCAGCAGCAAATTTATAGTACTTTGACAACATTTAAAACACAGTTTGCATACGTTGCACTTTTCCGCGGATAAGTGCCTCCTGCTTGTAACGAGCTGAACACACAAAAGCAGCACAGACCTGGTCTGCATCCAGCCCTTGGGCCACAGTGGTTTGACCTCATTCTCTAAGAAAGCCTTGAGGTAGTCCTCCACAGACAGAGAGCACTGGTTCTCCATCTCATAGCAGCTCAGCTTCACTCGCACTAAGCTGCACAGCAGGTTCCTGCACAAACACACACACACTCCACTCAATATTAAGGTGAAAAACAGGCTGCAGTCTCCGAGCACAAAATGACAGAAGACACTGATATGCTTCAAAGAGGCAGAGGTATTCATTTATTTTGAATTAAATGAATAAATAAATGTCTTTGTAGTACGATGGAGAAAATTAATGAGCACTTATCAGCAGTTTTATTCAGACACCATTTCTGACCTGTGGGTTTCCTCGTTATTCCTCACCATGCAGGAATAAAACTTTAACTTCGGTTTTAGTGAAATATAAGTAGGAAAAAAAAAAATGGAGAATGGTGAAAAGTAAAAGCTCTTTCTCCAGGATGTGAAGTGTTAATCCTGCAAGCTCTGAACGGACATAAATTGTTTACAGCCTGTATGAGCTCGGTTTACTAGATTAAACACCAGCGGTGGAGAACAAAGGGGAAGATGAAAACAAAAAGAGACGAAGAGAAAACAAATCACTCCACACAGCAGCACAAAGACGCTGGAACGGCATCCGGCCGGCTCTTCCAGCAGGACAGACTCGGATCATTACCTGAGCTTGTCGTCCCAGACAAACTTCTTCCGAGGTCCCACGATTCTCTTCCCAGGTTTCTCCTCATCGTCCTCCTCTGAGCCGTTCTTATCGCCCTCCTCTGACTGCTGTCTGCAATAAAACACAGATATAAAAGTGAACATAAACGGCTTGAATAAACCATTTTTTCCTCAAGAAATTAAAGTCAACAAGATGCTTTTATGCATTTTCCATCCAAGTTTTTATATACGTTATGCTTTGAACGTCGTACGGTAGCAGTATTCGGGTATGTATCCACAGGCAGCATTTTTAAGACTTCTTTTACATCAGTGTAAATAAATGGATGTTTCTCCCCTGCTATTATTAATAGTTTTGATATTATAAGTCTCCCTCCATCTCAACTTAACTGACAAACACAGCAAGGGAAAAAAAGCTGCTTTGCACTGACTGGACTTTGAGCACCGTTAACTCTGATCTTCATACGATTTGCATAGAAGACAAATGCTGCCAGTGTGACAACGGCATCGGGAACTCCGATGACATGGGTGGATGGAAAAAAGATTATCAGGAGAGTTCACATATCACTTCTTTTAAAAGAGCTGTCCTCAAACTGCTTTCAGAGGACTGCTCACCTTCTGGAACAAAAAGGACTGACTTACTTTGCAACCTTAGCCATGCACTCCATGTTATATTTCGCTATCTGCTCAGGCATCACACTGCACACTGCTAGCTTCAGCTTCAAAAGTGGCGTCCGCAGTCGATCGTCCTGAAAGAAAAAGCAGAAATGGATGTAATGACAAAGGGAATGAGAGGTAGAGAAAAGAAAGAAATTAGGAGGAGGGAAGACATTAAGGTCGGAGTGAGGGGAGTGGGGAAAGAGAGGCAGCAGAAGTGAATGAAGACTCAGAAATGAAAAAGTTAAGAGAGACAAAAAAAGGCGAGAAAGGGGAATAATAAAAAAATATGATGGAGAGTTAAAGAGCGAGACAGAGGGTCGGGGTATGTAGATTTATTTTGTCAACAATCCAACATTAATGGTGCATGACAAAGAAGACCTTTGGAAGCCTGTTTTCAGCTGCAAATCTCTCTGCGCTAGTCTGCCCACGCTGAGATCCCTGCACGTTATTAACGGAAGCACCGAATACAGCTAGGGATTAACCGCTGCGTGAAAAAGGCAAACGTGACAGGGACGAACAAGGGGGGAGTTCTGGCGATGGGTAGGAGCTCAGAAATATCTCGAAAGAGCTCAAAAGAAACAAATAGAGTTAAATTTCAGCATCTCCTTGATGTGTTGGCTGTGAAAGAAAAAGCTAAAAGCTCAGAAATGGAGCATGAAGCTGTTAAATACGGAGCCCCCCAGGGGACATGGGAGAAAAAAAAATTGGGGAGGAAAAAAAAAAA
>NW_024582542.1:424642-453883 GCF_018398535.1 Haplochromis burtoni
TTTTTTTTTCTCCCATGTCCCCTGGGGGGCTCCGTAGTTAAAGGATCAAAAGATATTCATTTATCACAGAAGAGTAAAAAAAATTAAAAAAAGGTCAAAACCGTGTCATCTTTGACCAATCCAGTCCTTTTTTTCCTTTGCTTTATGTCTCTACACTAAACATCTAACAGTAATTTTTGATCATTGCACTCTTTATGGGTCGTCTGTTTTAGGGGCAATTTTTGACTTTCAGGAAAAGAAAAAACTGGACACCCACCCAAATCACACACTGACCTGCAGGATGTGTTAAAGAAGGCCAGATTTGAGCCACGCTGCGTGGTGAGATTTTCAAAGCCCCTCCTGAATCTTTTAGTGGCCACAGAGCAATAATAAAGGCTGAAGAAGGACACCCCCCTCCTCCTGCACTCAATCACTTTTTAGATCAGAGTGAGGATTCACAGCTTCCTCTCCTCCACAGTAAAGCTTTAACTCACCTGGATGTTCAGGCTGAGCTTCTTCAGGCGTTTGAGGAGCGCCTCTTTGTTGCACGGCACAAACGCCTCCATGTGGGAGTAGATTTCTGAGCGGACCTCGGGAGGCTGCTCTTGGACCTGCAGCTCAATACTGAGAGAAGGGAGAGAAAGTCCAGATTGTCAGAAAAGCGGTAAAAAGAAACAAAAGAGACGAGACAAGAGAAAAGACGGAAGTGCCAGAGGAATGAAAGCAGGGTGATTGAAATGAGAAGCATGTCATTACTGAAGAAAATGAAAGACGGACAGAAAACAAAACACTTAAAGATGGCAGCAGCAGAGGTGACGAGGGAAATCTGCTTCCAAAAAAGAAAAAAGAAAGAAAAAGGGAAATGGAGAAGAGTGTGCTGGGATTTGGCTGACGGTGATTTAAAAGCTGTCCTACTCACTCCAGGAGAATGTTATTCATGTCCAGGGTGAAAAATTTCTTCCTGCCCTCCTGATCAAACTGCCGCGAAGCCTGTGGGAGAAAGGTTGAGTCAGCATAGAGCACTGTGCCATACGCTGTAAATACATATACAACACTGCAGTGTGCAAACACTCCTCTACCTCCACACAGCTATACATGACTCTAAATATAACAATAAACCTGTAAGCAATTATGGTTAAAGTGGAATTTGAGCTCAGCTGAAAAGTGTCGATGTAACTTTAGCACAGACCAAACGACTAAAAGAACAACATGAAGAAGAGTTACACTTCCCAAACAACAGCATGATTTGGTGTCATTTTTGGCCTGTATTCCTTGTGTTTAGAAAGTGTACAATTTACTCGATCAATTAAAAAACAAAAAAACCTCACTCTTGCTGTGATGTTACTGCAGAAAACCTCTCTTCACTGCCCTGCTTCTTACTTTTCAGTATTAGTTATGACACCAGATTCAGCTGCAGTCTACACTAATAATGCTCATAGCCTGTTACTTCTCTGCAAGCCTGTGTGGCCACCAGCAAAGGAAAAATAAAATATGTGGGTTCTTACAGCGCCGAACACCAACCCTGTCCGTGACCTGAAGTCAATAGGAACCTTACTGTATCAAAGTCACCATATTTTTTTAATTGTTGATTCAATTCAAGTTTTAATTATTAAGCACCAAATCACAACAGCAGTTGCCTCAAGGTGCTGCATATTAATAATACAGAGAAGATGACAACAATCAGATGAGCCACAATGAGCCACAGTAGGAAGGAAAAACTCCCTTTTAACAGGCAGAAGCCTCCAGCAGCACTGGGCTCTGCGAGGGGCAACCATTGGTAAGAGCTGACTTCACTATAGCAGCTTTACACTGGGTGGCTTGCTCCTTAAGCAAACTTTCTTCTGATTGGCTGCCCCTCACAAACAGGTCTAAATAGCAGGTAAGTGAAGCTTGTGTGCCATATAAGGGATATCTGCTCTTTCTGACATCATAAAGAGCCAAGAGCAGAAAAAAATATTGAAAACAGGGTTTGGAGCAGTGTTACAGGGATTACTTGGACATACTGATCTCATTATTTGAATCTGTGGCTATGTTTTTAAGTGCTGTCTGTGGTAACCGTGTGTATAGAAAATTTAAAAGGAAAGCATAATAGGTCCACATTTAAAGAAAATACTCCCCTCATGTTATCTTTGAATCAACAACAAAAACAAATATATTTTACCACTATTTTTATTTTTCCCCTCTGGCTCAGTCTGCTCTTCTCCACCTCTGAATGCATCAATCCTCCATTGTTTTCCTACCTCTCCTTACATGTTTACCAACATCTATAAAAAGATGGGCGGCTCTCAGATATAAGAGCAACGAGAACATAAGTATATGTTGAAGAGGTAGTGGTGAGAGGTCTGCTGCTGTTTTAGTTACATAAAACCCCCTCAGGGCTCAGCGTTGAGCCACATTTCTCCAACGCTTTAGAGACTTTTCTCTCCGGACTAAACAGAAACAATAAACATCCTCTGCCACTTCCTCAACTGAATGGCATTTGTGTTTAACTTCAGTGAAGAGGTTTCACAGGTAATTGCAGTCGCCCACTAACAGCCTACAGCTGACTCACCACCCGCAGGTCCTCGATGCGTTTAATAAGAGGAGCAGGCAGTCCATTGGGAAGCGGAGGCGGCGAAAACAGTCTGCTGGAGGGCCCCGGGCCACGCCCTTGGCCACCTCCTCCTACCGCTTTATGAGTTGGCACACCGACTCCCAGTATGCCATTCTCTCTGGCTGTCGCCATGGCGTGCTGCTGGTCGGTGTCCAACAAGCTGAAGTCCAGGTCGCCCAGGAGGTCCTGTAGCTCCTTCTCGTTGGCTGAGCCCAGCAGTGACATCACAGCGGGGTCCGAGGTGAGGTCTGCCAGTGAGAGGTCGTTGGCGGCTGTGTTGTCCTGCAGGTGGGTGGAGTTAGAAGATAACAGGTGGTTCGTTGTATTGCCAGAGTGGGGCTTGTTAGCCACGCTTCCTGCCAGGCCAGAGTGAGCCATGTTGGGGTTTCTTTTCCTCATCTCTTCCTTCTCGCGGGTGAAGCGGCGGAGCATGGTCGCTAGATACAGAGAGTCCTTTATCAGCTTCTTTCTCTTCTTCTTCTCCGGTCGGTGGAGGCTGAGAGCTGTGACTCTGTTGAGGGAAACGAAAACATGATGACTGCAGTGCTTCTTAAAATTTTCTTTCATTCAGAGCCCAAACAGGTCACACCTACAATTTTCAGTCAATCATTAAAAAGAAAGATGGACCCAAGCTGAATTTATTGAAACTAAGGTCAGCGACGTTCATCTTTTTTCTTCTTGATGAATCATTGACCAGTTTCACTCCATTTCCCCCTGATTGTCTATGCTCCCTCTGCCGTGACTCTGTGCCCCACATCACTGTTTCAGAGCCACTGGATTACATCCACATTTGTATCCAAAACATATAAAGAAGAACTCAAAGAACTATCAAAATCACAAAACTCAATAAAATATCCATGCTGGTGTCATTTGCAGTGACAAAGGCAGCTTGCTCAGGTTTCTCAAACCTTGAATACAGCCTCATCTGGCTGATTTACATTCACAAACATATCAGGGGCAAAGTTAATCAATATCACTTTAATTCAAAAGTTCAACATTCACAGAAAATACCTACAAGTTCAAAGAGACAGTCAAAAAAAAAAAAAAAAACTTTCCAAAGCCCAATTCCTTATTCTCAAATCTTTCTCACCTTTACGCTGCTTTAACAAAAGGTCATGAAAGTTGCACAAAAGTCATTTTAAATTAAACTTAACCATTTTCTTGTAACTAGTTTTCATTAATGTAGCTTTGGAGGAAGATGATGCCCGTGCTCTTAATCCCACCTTCTAAGCTCTGATTAGCCAACTGCCTCTCCAGCTGCTGCAAACAACCATAAAGGGGTTGCAGTAAACCCATCTGAATGCTTAAGCAAATCTGAAATGTGGGCGGCTGTTTTGAGGTCTGAAACCAGGCGAGTCCACTCCATTTTGAAAAATCTTAAACTCACCGGCCCACGTAGGACAAGGCACCAATAACGATCTTTTCACAGACAAACTGAGGCATCGACACGTGCTGACAAAGACAGATATGAGGCAAAAGTGTGGGGATTCAATGGGATTAACCTGCAGTCTGCTCTCAAAGGTCTGACACACATACACTCCCATATATAACATCATCCATTTAGCAATGGCACAATGGCAATAGCTGTGGCTATTTTTAGACGTAGTATTCAGGATGGAGGGTTGTTGGAGTATTCGGCATATACGAGCATAGATAATGGAGCATTTCCTAGAAGGTGGCTTGCTTGTCACAGCAGCTGCGAGCAAGTCTCAATAAGCACCCCTGCCTCGTGATAGACGTACGAGAGCGTCCACAGAAAAGCAGAGGGGTGTAATGTCACACAGCGTGGCGGTTTGTTAGAGGGGTTAAGAGCACACAGATGCCTCGTTGCATATTTGTGGTGGCCCACAAATCACTGGGTGTCTAAAAAGGTCAGGAGAAACAGCCTGTCCATATATACAGGAAGAGACACATCTTCAGAATAAATCACCTGATTAGGAATATTTTCTGAGAGCTGCATGCAAAGCGATGTCCTTCAATTCAAGAGTTTTGGCTTGCTCAGCTTTTCATAAGCCTCTCATTGAGCTTAATAATAAAAACCACACAAGCCCCGACACAAACGGACAGGGAGTAATATTACACAGCCACGGTTCTCACCCCTGTTTGGGTACTTTATTCTTCTTCGTGCTCTTCTCCTCCAGAGCGTTTCCTTCTTTCTTCTTCCTCCTCTTGATCACCTGCTCGCTGTTGTCATTCAGCTTCTGAAAAAGCCACAACAACATACGCTCATTAATTCAGATAAACAGCAGACAATGACTGATAACGAATTCGGTGTGAGCAGCGCTCCGTGCGGATCAGTATGCTCTTATTGATGTGTTGAGTGATGCTGTCAACACTGTATCTTGCTAACCCAGATGAAAAACGGGCTCTTGCTGGATGTTAGGACTGCAGTGTCACATGGTCTGATAAGTAGAGTTCAGTTAACGGGGTTTAGCTCAAAGTTTGAGCACCTTGCAGTCGCCCTGGGTC
The DNA here is from genome assembly GCF_018398535.1 of Haplochromis burtoni. Lineage (NCBI taxonomy): Eukaryota > Metazoa > Chordata > Actinopteri > Cichliformes > Cichlidae > Haplochromis > Haplochromis burtoni. The sequence continues at coordinate 429,684 of NW_024582542.1, forward strand.
ATTAAACTTGGTACAGGCAGATTTGTTTTGTGTTTGGGAAATAAAAAAATAAAAACATTAAAAGCTACATTCTAACATCATCACACCAACATGCTGACGCGAACCAGGTATGTTTGTTTACCCTTTAAATTTCATGGCAAGAACAACCTGGGAACCAGACAAAGCTGACGTTTCATTTCCTCTGCCCCGCCGCCCGCCCGCCATGTTTTTATGGTGACTGACATCTTGGTGTGCTGTAGTACATTTGCATTTTTCCATCACTCTGAGTTACGTCATGCATTTCGTTGCCGTCCTGATAACATGAGACTCGTGTCTTTGTCCATATTAATTGGCTACGGTACGGATTTTAAATCAGCCAATCAGAATGTGACTTAAGTGCAGACTTTCAGTTTTAATTGAAGGGCGTTTACGACATGTTTAAGTGTTTATTAATTAGAGAATTTTTTTGGTTTATACAAAATCCCCCTTATTATTATTATTACTACTATTACTTCATAGCTTTTCACTTTAAGAGATGTGAGTATAAGTAAGAGAGGCCATCATTAAGTGGAAAAAAAACAAATAAACCTGTCAGACTGGTTTAAAAAATAAAATAAAAATTTAAGAGCAGCCAATCTACAATACAGTACAAAGGATGAGTGCACTAACCAGCCCAGCGACACCAAAAGTCCTGAAAGGCCACAGAATTATTTCCATGGTCAAGAAAAAGAACTTTGCAACTTCTAACCAAAGTCAAGAAAAACTTTCAAGCTGGTGCTTGAATCATTGCTAAGATCTACAATCAAGAGATGCCTTCATGAACAGAAGATGCAGGAAGACCAATTTTGACTTTGAAAGGAAAATCTCTGCACTGCCTGCACACTTCTGAAAAAGAAGAATTATTAAATACAAAACTGAATGCCAAACGACCCACAAACAGCAGTAAGTGAAGGGGACTGCAGGAAAGGCCTAGCAGAGCATCTCAAGAGACAAAACGGGATTTAGTGACCTCCATGGATGTCAGTTTGTTCAGTTACTTTTGACTTTGAAAAAAAAAAATCAGAAACACTTAAAAAAAAGTGTCTGTTGATCCTTAACAGTAAATGCTAAATTTGTGTTAATCCTCTTAAATCAAACTTAAGTCACATCCTGATTGTTTGGTTTAAAATCCATTGTGGTGGTGCACAGAGGCAAAACCCAAAGACTGCCCAGCAGGTTGTGGACCTAACGCTATGTTGCAACTGAGTTTCTTTCTTTGATGCTTCATGTTTTGATTTTATTTGAATTGATTATCTGCACATTGTTCTTTTTTTTCTTTTGCTATCAGCCTGTCAGTCACCAGTAAAGCACTCTGAACTGCACGAAACACGCTACAGACAAAGTTTACCAGCGGAGTGATCCAGCAGACTTTGAGGCGTAAAGTTAGTCTTTCTCTTTTAGGGTTTTAGTATTTATTTAACAGTTTATTGTTGCATCTGGATTTTAATGGTGAGGGTGTATTTATTGTGCTGGCTTTCTTATCTTTAAATTAAGAACCACTGAAGGTCTTAATTTATCACCCTTTGGAGTCGAATTCCATTTAACTGACTCAAACACCGAAATATTGAAATATGCTCAGGTAGTCTCACCTTGTCCTCCTCTCCCTCTGATTCAGAGGCCGCTCTGAACTGCAGCGTGCCAGTGTTGATGTAAAATCCCCCCAGCTTTGTGGTGAGCGAGGCGGGCACCAGCTCGTCATACTGAGGAAAACATTAACAAAGGAAGACAAGTCTCAGTGTGAATTTACACGACTCTGGTAAAGAATAATGCCACTTGCACCGCAGCTGTCTGCAGCTTTAAAAACATTTTGAGTAACTGGTAATGTGTCACCAAGCAGCTGCTGGTCAGTGAAACTGAGGGTGTTAACTGTGAGCCAGAAATAAATAAATCAGTAAAAGAATCCCAATCCCCTCCGGGCCACAGATGAAAACAATTTTCCCATCATGGCACATATCAAAACAAAAAGGGGGAAAGAAATAAGTCAAACAGTGTGCAGCCAATTTGTGAGCAGAGAGGATAGCTATTTAAAAACACCAAGACAAATATCATATAATGGCAGGGAATCCATAAAAGAGCATAATTCTAGCTATTACAGCCAGACAGAGAGTGACATCCTCCGAATACTGAGTTATAAACACTGAGACAACAACAACAACGTATTCCTGTTTGGACACAAGGAGCACGGACGTCTTCATGAGTCATGAGGACTGTTTTAGACTGCAGTCTCAGGTTGGTTTAATAAAGGACAACTGTCTATCTTTAGAAGTGCCACTGAACGTACAGTTTGGAAACATCAAGGCAGGAAATAAATATTTAACCACAGAGGGATAATGTCTACCTCCACACATCGAGACCAAACAGCAGCAGTTCAGGAGCGTAACGAGGACATCAAATAAATCAGCAGATAATAAGGGAGCGAGGAGACTAGCGTGCCACATTATTATAGAGACAAACTCAGACACTCCACTACATGAAAGTCTTAGAAAACAGACACACGAGAGGGAAAAAACACCTCGTTAGTCATGAAGAAAGGAATACTCACAGCCTCAGAGTTGTCTATAAAGGGGTCTGTCTCATCGTAGCCAAACCCAATATCGATCAGATCTTGCATTCGATCCTTCCTCTTCTTCTTCCCCACGTTCCCCTAAAACGTTTTTCATAGAATTTAATTTTCATTTATACGCAGAACACAACAGTTTTCTTCTCTGTAATCCTCACATAACCCGAAACCATAAAACATTAGCACAGTGAGAACTGAGGAAATATTTGTAATACTTTTGTTTTTGGGACGTTTGGCGCTCTGATGAGTGCAAACAAACACACTTGGACCCCCACAGAAACAAATCCAGTCTGATGGATAAATCACTTCACCTAATTATTTTAAAAACAAAATCAACGGATAATTTGTCTTTTAACTTAAAGATATATGGCACAAACAGTAATAAGCATGAATATTTCTGTACAGTTTATTGCTTAAATATGAAATATCTGCCACAAAGACCCTGTAGTGCTGAAACCTTAGATAGAAGCAATAATTCACTCGAGGTTTGACAGTTTTTTCATTACAAAACAAGAGTCTGGAAATACCAAGCATCCCATAAAACTTTTGGAAATAAGTGTAGCTTAACTTAAACTTAAAAACCATAAGTTATTAAAACTAACACTAATATGTTTAACTAATAAAAATTAGTGACCATCAGCTTATTGGCACACACATATCTGTGCGTGAGCCGTTGAGCTACAGAGCAAGAAAAACATTATTAAAGTGGACTTGTGCACAAAAACTTATTTACACTACTGAAAGAACACTTTGCTATCCATAAGTCATAAATTTAATGTTAATACCTCAAAACTTCAACTCTGCAATTCAAAATGTCATTAATTTCTTCTAAGTTTAGAAAACCCACCTGGACATTTTAGGTAACAACCTGAAATTTTGATTTATATATGTTAAACGTTTATTTCAGTGGCTCGAACAAGCTTTGATTTCCAGAAAACTAATTTTCAGATCCATATTTTTAGTGCTAGAGTGTAGAGTAGCTTAGCATGATTCGCAGCTCAAAATAATCTTTGCTTATCCTTCCCACTTCCTTTAACCCAGTGGTTCTCCAACATATTCTGACATTCAGCAGCCAGACAGTTTGTGCTCCACACCACAATTTTTATTAATCAGTAATATTAAAAAAAAATCCAAGATGATTTTTTGTTAAATTAAAGGTCAATGGAGTAGGATCAGAAAGCTCTTTGGTTTTTCTTAATAAATAAATAAATAAATAAATAATTAATAATCACAATCATTCACTTCATATTTGTCACTTGGTTACCAGCTATACAGCCCATTGTTCAAGAACCACTGCTTTAAGTCGGCTTTCTTCTGATTGGCTGTCATTGACAATCAAAAGGTTTGAACCTCAGGTGGGTGGAGCTTCTGTCCCCACAGAGTTGTGTGGCTAAGGTGACCACAGTAGTTTACAGACACGTGATTTTATGAAACCTGTCCACATTTAATATCAATGTCCATGACTGTACGAGCAGACAGTATAATGAGGCCCTTTAACATTATTTAGAAACCACCACTAATTTAAAGATTTACTTTTCAGCTGTGAAATTTGATCCTCATTGAAAAATCCTACAACAAACGTGGAATTTTAAAAAAATAAATCAAACCACTCACATATTTATTTTCAAACTTCTTAGCCAGGGCTTCAACCTGGAGCCGCTCTCTCTCCTCATCATTGAATGGGTCATCGGGATTGCGGGCTGAAGTCAAACTTGGAGCATTATTCTTTGCCTGGAAGAAAATTTGAACAACAAAACAGTGAACAGGAATGATCGGACCCCTGGGGCAAAGTCAAACAGTTGCAGTGACTCAGTCCAATCAGAAATGTATCAACATATTATCACAGCAGCCTTAAATAAGTGAACAGCTGCAAGTGAGTGCTGGTACAAATGCTCAAAATATTCCCAACACGGTGCTGGCAGGACTACTGTTTGGCCCCGAGTAAGAAATATTTAATTAACTTTTGGTTTATAAGCAGAAACCAGATGATCCAGATGTGCACAGATTGACAATGTGGCGAGCTTGTCTTTGATCTCACTGCTGACATTTGCCTCACTCCCATGTTACATCCTGGTACTTCCATCAGCAATGCTCTCTCATCTATCTATCAGCCGCTGCCAGAGGGCCAAACTGCATGTGGCATTTCCAAGTGCTGTAATGGCTGTGTGACTGGGCTGTTGCTGGGCAAGCCTGAGTGGAAAGGACACAGGTAGCAAAGCAGCACAAGACCAGCTTCATCCCTCTCTACATGTGGAAGAGAGGCGGGGGAGGAGGTCTCCCAGCCCTCTGATTTAAAAAGCTAGAATCTGTGAGAGCTCAGCAGAAGTTGGACGTGTTGGATTAAAAAAGAAGATGAAGAAATGCTGCTCTCTTTTGTGCTGGTCAGTTTCAACCACGCTATGCCATCGAAACACAAGGTGCACCCCCCTCTCCAGCTAACTTAGCAAACAAGTCCACACAAACACTTCCAAGAGCGATAAATTAACTCCGGCTCCACTCTCTCTCCCCCGGCCTCGTAATGCTGCTTAAACTCGGAGATCCTACCTGGAGGTTCTGGATGAGTTCCCCGTAATTAAACTCGGCGGACGAGCGGTCGTCAGGCTCGGACAGGGGCAGGTTTAGCCTCACGGTCGCCCTCTTTTCGGCTGCAGCCTTGTCCCTGTCGCCGGTTTTAACGAGGCGACCGTTGCTGGCGGCACCTCCTGCCCCGGTCGCTGCCTCGACCTCCCCGGCTCTGTCGAAGTTGAAGTCGGCCTCATCCTCCAGCCGCCGTTTCCTGGACTCCGCGGCGGCTCCAGCTGTGAAGGCCGAGAGGGTGACAAACTGCACTTTTCTCGGTTCGGCCATTTGGATGAGCTGCCTGCCTGAACCTCGCTCCGGACAGACAGCGACAGCGAGGAGAAGAGCTACTTCGCGAAACTACTCCAAATTGGTGGATTGAAGGCGGTTTCGCGGAGCTCCGACGGCTGCTCGGTGCCTACGCGGACGTTACAGCCTCCTCCGCGGCATACGGATTAAACTCCAGGGGATGCGACGCTCGGGGAAAAGTTGTTTTTTCGGCAGCTACTCGCATCCTCGATTTGCTATGGGACTGAGACATTCACAGGAGCCATCTTGGGTTTCGGGAGTAAATAAAAATCAGAAGAGAGAGGGGTCGCTGCGCCTGCGCGTACGCACTAAACGGAAGCACAGTGCCACAGGGGGGTCATCGTGTCCAATCAGCGCGTGGCCCGATCCTAAACCCGCCTCTGTCACAACAGGCTATAATCACAACACCATCAGTACAATAATGACCTTTATAAAGTGTGTGAGTGAAGGACAGGCTGTGTGGGGACTCTGACCGCGTGCCGTGTGCTGTGTACCGTGTTTGAATCCACAGCTCTCACCTGGACCTTTTCATTTAGTCTATTCAGGGGAAAAAACGCTGAATCGTGCATTCTTGCACGCGCTCACTCTCAAACATCAAATCGTAAAAGGGAAGAAGGCGAGCCAGATGATTGGCTGCTTCAGATAACCATCCTAAACCAGCTGATTTATCTACCTGTTGATGCACACTGTAAGCAGAATCCCAATAAAACGCGTGTTCACATATACTCTAAGAAAAGTATTTTCCTCCTTCCTGTCAAAGATAAGAGTAAATCCAAAATGCAGTTTTTAAATTATGATTTAATTTATCAAGGGGCCCTGTGTGGAAAAAGTAACTCCCCCCTAGTCAAAGGCCACTCCAAAACTAAAACTAAAATAATGTGGGCCATGATTCCTCCACAATGATGAGAAGCATTTATTGCCAGAAACACTAGACTGCAGTTCTTGCTGCCAAGGGTGGCACGAACAGGTATTAGGTTTAGGGCAGGGATACTTTTTCACACATGCCAGGTAGGTTTAGCTTTTAAAATATGTTTGATGAGCTGAAACACGTACGTGTGACAAATATGGGGGGAAAGTAGATAAAGTAGATAAACTGTTTCAGGCCTAAAGAATCCAGATGAAAAGAAAAAGTTCAATCATATACATATTTATTTTGTAGGTTTGGCTTTAGCCAAATTCCTCATAAGGAGTCACTGTGAGATGAAGTCAGAGTTTGAAAAATATTCTTTGCCTAAATAATAAAACTGTAAATAAATGAACACCTTTTCAAATCAAGGCTTTGTGTCTTCAACCTCTTAACCCTGTAATCCTGTATGCTTTTCCTGCATGTTTTAATCTTTTCGTTAATTTTTAGCATGACTATAATATTTATAGTTTTATATTTCTCTGTCTGTGAAGCACACTGAATTGTCTTTTGTCCTATACAAATATATTCGACTTGAATTGTCTTTCACATCAACACAATCAGCCTCTGCAGGTTAAAGGTGTGGTATGGCTTATGCAAATGGAAAACTTTTTATTTGAATGCAATCTTTCAAAGTCTCACTAAGTAAATGCAGTAAAGAGTAAAGTTTTTGTTCGTACTCTTCTGTAATCTCTGATAGCTGTTAAAGCTGTTAATTCAGCTGCTTTTCTGTCTGCTAGTCATCTCTGGCTTTCCACAGGGATGCCCCCGTAGATGTGCACATTAGTTTGTGGTCAACACCTCTCACATCTATCTTAATAAGTTTTTTGACTTGACTTGACATGTGGTCACATTTGTAAACTACAGCCAATCAAAATCTATGACAAAGTCTACCTACGACAGGGGGGTTAGGGATAAAAATGCACACGGTTACTGCATGGAAACCACGTCTCAATTAGCCTGCTGCAAACCCCCCGGGTAAAAGTTTGTTCCCAGGTCCCTGTCAGCCCCTCCCCACTTTTCTCACTCTGTATTGGAGGGGGTTGGGTGGTGGTCCTGATAGATTGCTTTGTAAAATTTGCAACTGAAACGGCACCTCGCTGGGTTTCACAGAGACCAGTTCAATGGTCACTGGTTTCATTTTGTGCTCTGTTTAGAGGGAGTAGCCCGATTTTGTCATTCTGGTCGAGATGGATCTGAAAATCATCACAGGCACAGAATAAAAGAAGAGTATGTTTAACCAACTGAAAGTAGCTTAGCAACCCGACAACAGGCGAGGACTCGAACCTTAAAAGTTAAAAACTTTTTGATGCGTCTTATCAAGAACTTTCTTTTTTTTGTGCATTTCCTGATTTCAAAGGCCTTAGTGAGCAATCAGCAAAAGCCCCAAATCCCATGTTGTGAAAGTAAAGTGGTAGAGATTAGGGTTAGGATCTGTGTTATTATCATTGAAGAAGACTCTGCAGAGGCAGGTTAAGGTTTAACTACTGACATTTCCACACGCTTACTGCATGTCAAAGATTTGATGTCACTCAGAAAACTGATTTTACTTTTAAATAAAACCAGAAAAACAAAACCGTGCTGCAAATGACTGAACAGAATAATTAATGATTTTAATAAAAATGTCTATTCTGGTCCAATACTGTAATCTATTACACGTTTATCATGTTAACAGAAGATGTTAATGAGGAAACTGGCCAACAAATGGGCACCACTCTTTTTCCTATTTTAACAGGAAAAATGAGTGAAGGAGGTGATGTCACAGACTGGTGTGAGTCACAGAGACCTATCAGGCCCTTACTGCAGCTTCATTAATAGCACATGAAAAGCACGTATTTTACCCATTTCAATATTTTCCTTTTAAAGACAGGTCTCAGACGAAGGCCAGGGTCATAACAGCTGTATAAAAGTGGAATACTGCCTGAAGTGAGTGCTCCTTTAACTGTTTATATGTGAGCCCATGCACACCATAGTGCAATGTGGAAATACTAGTTGTGCAGGTAAAGTGTACTTCAAATGGTGGACTTTTATGTAACTTTAAAAATTAAATTGTAGAAAACCTAAAGTATTTTTTCAGAGTTAATACTAAGACTGGAATCCTTCCTTCACTGGTACAGAGCACAGCTTAGCAGCTATGCTCAATAAACTCTTAGGAAATGTGCAACGTTTAGAAATAGCCACTGATGTTTATAGATGTTGACAGTATGAAGTGTTTAGTGTGTAATTTATGGTCTGAAAATGTTTACACACTGACATTTGTTTTAAAAAAGTTTAATCCAGTTAAATTATGTGTTAAATTTAAATACATGTACACAGAACAGCACAAAGAACTAGAGTATAGTAGAAAAATACAAATCCTTCTTGATGTGGGATAAATCATCAGTGCTGCTGTCTGCATCCCGGCAGCTCTTATCGTGGGCTTGGAGTCTTCAGTTCAGCACTGAAGGCTCAAGGCTGTCACGAGAGGAGGACTCTGTTGTCTTTGGCCCACTTCCTCATAATTCGGATGATGTACTCAACCTGGGGGTTTCCTGAATTTCGCAAGAGGGTCAGCACCTCTTTAAGAGTCTCCCTAGGGTGCAAACAGGATATGTGAGGATACAAGATTACGTAAAGAATGCACAATCTCTCATGTTTACTTTGCTTAAACCTCACACCCATTCCTGCAGATGGCACGATGATCAAAACTAAAACCACCCCACAGGAAAGAGAGACAAACATACTTGGGTTCCTTGTTTGCCAGTATGAGCTGAAAGACGCCGACACACGCCCCTCTTTTCCCCTCCCAGTAGTTGGAGGCTGGGTCCAGCTTCTCCAGTGCATCAAAGGCCTTCGCTGCGTAGTAGAACTGACCCATCTGAAACGACAGGCTGCAGTCATGAGCATCGGCACGCAAAGCCTGTTTACTAACTTCTTTAACTTCAGGTGGACTATTTATGCTCATTCCCAGCTCCATATTGTTGTTTTTGGACTTTAGAGTAGTTTTGTGTGATTCACGGCTTTTTTATTTCATGCCGGCCCCTTGTGCTGCCCCTCAGTTAATCCACTGTCTAAAACAAGCAGTTTGTGTCTCTTTGAGGCCCTGTGTCTTCTGATTGGCTGCCCCTCACAAACAGCAAGTGGATTCCTGTGCTCACAGTCAGAGCTGTGTCCCTAAGATGACCTTATTACAGATATCTCCTCTCTTTGACAGCAAGATGTTTAGAGGTAAGAGTCTGAAGTCTGTGAAGCTAAAAGTGAGTTTTTGACTTAGTGATGACCTCATTTATATGTAAGCATCCAGCACTCTGACAGTTACACACAGAAAATAAAGAAAAACACAGTAAGTCCACTTTAAAAAGATATCAAAATATTTTCGGTAAAGACTGCAGCTGCACAGCCTGTGAAAAATACCACAAAATCCAGCAGGCGGAGCATAAAAGGTGCCGTTTCTCCATTTAAGGTGACATTTGGGACTTCTAAAATACATCTGACATTTCTGAATTCAGGATGCAGGCATTCCTCAGAAATGTTACACAACTGAACTGAAGGACTCCTGCCTTCAGCAATAAATGAAGGCGTTTTAACAAGCGAGCTGCCACGTGTAGTCATGCAGCAGCCAGAATCAATGATTTACTCTCAGACAAACAAAAACATAAAATTACTGTTGTTGTTATGAGGCTGAGTATTTGCTGCTTTTCTTGATCTGATACCGTGACAGGTTTTTGTCTTGTCTCCATCTATGGAAAATAAATAATCAGCAAGTTACTCAATAAAGTATCAAATCATTAGCTGTGGCACTTTGTGTAAATTCATCACAAAAGGCAAATAAATATTCAAAGCAGGGCTGCGACTAAATACAAGTTTTCATTTCTTATCATTAATCTTTCCTTCAGTGTTTGGAAAGGAAACCACTAACTAACCACTAATTAATCAATCAATATAATTGATTCGTTTTCCCTGTCTACTTAATCTCTTATTCGGGGCTATGGTGGAGGGGCAGGAACATATCCCAGCTGACTAACTCATTTTCTCCAAAATCTTAAAATGAACCCTGTGAAGTCGCAGTTATGAGCATAACCCTCCAGTTTGTTCTGAAGATGAGCAAAAAAGTATTTTTGGAGCAATGTAAACACTTTTTTGTCCCCGGATTGCTGAGACTACGTGTTCTGATAGGATTGGGGTCATCACTGCTGATGAGTAAGATCTCACCGGGTTAAAACAGCCACCACATACAGCACAAGAGGAAGAGGAGGGAGGAGGATGTCACCTTGTAGCAGTCATTGGCAATGAGCTGGAGCAGATGGAAGGAATCTGAGGAGGTTCCCATCTTCAGGTAGAGCTCCCAGGCAAGCTGACCCTTCTGGTTCATTATGTCTGATGAGACCGAGATCAGTGTTCAATAACCCAACACTCACATGCAGTTTCAGCTCTTTTACATTCAAATATGGAACATTTTAAAGGCTGCGGGCAGGTTTTATTGATGTAGATTAAAGCTGAGAATGGAAGAAATTTCTTCCATCAGAGGTTTCTCAGAGCTGCTGAGAGAAACTCCAGCTGAGTGATGAGAGACCTTAAATTCTTTAAAGGCCTCAGGCTGGAAATGTTTGATTTGGGCCTCAGCCTCGGTGAACGAGTAAAAAGGGGCGCTCATTTCTATTTTCACTGTGTAAAGGTGTCTAAGAGCTTTTATGTGATCAGATGAAGATTACTGTATCCTTTTCATGTCTACCTAAAAAGGTTTCACAGATGTTTGTGCAGCTGGCAGCAGCAACTAAGAAACGGGATCATTTATGCTCCTCGTTTGGTTGTTACACACTTAGTTATAATATATGCAAAACTCCTCATCTTCATACTGAACAAACACCTTATCAGCAGAGTGAAATTAACAGATGGCGTTCTTGTGTTGGCAGCCGGCTGCAGTGAGGATTACTCTTACAGTTTTACTGATTATTTTTGACAGAATCAGCCAAGCCTCAGAAGCGAGGCTGCCATATCGTGCCATCGGCAACTCTGGCCATCACCAGTAGGCGGTAGGTGAAGTGTCTTGCCCAAGGACACAACGACCGAGACTGTCGGAGCCGGGGCTCGAACCAGCAACCTTCCGATTACAAGACGAACTGCCAACTCTTGAGCCACGATCGCCCACGATAGCATCTTTTAATCCTTCTGTGTCAAAGTCTAGCTCAGAGTTGAGCTGCCCAGGACAGATTTTCTTCTGTTATGTTTTTGTGTGAATCCCTGTTGTGACAGATGCACTTTTTGTTTTATTGTTTAACTGGACTTTACCATTTACCATTTTACAAATACTGAACAAGCAGAGTAGGAGTTTGCTTTCTCAGGGTTTTCTGGGATGACCGCACACATACATGCATGACAAGTCTGCATATAGTATGGCAATGAGTCTATGCTGCTGACAAATCAGCAGCAAGTGTTTGATTGAAATTGGGAAATTTAATTTGGCTCTGACTGAAATCTCATTGGGGGGAGGCAACACAAATTCCCCTAAGCAGGAAAAACCCCGACTAGTGATACTTCACTGCACTCTGCAACAACTGTGTGATGCTGTCATGTCAATATGGATGGAAATCTCTGAGGAAATTCCAGCTTCTCACTGAATCTATGCCACAAAGATTTAAACCAGGGCTGAATAATGAAAGACCCCCTTATTATTGTAGTAGCAAAGTGTACCTAATAATGTGGCTTGTGACTGTAAATACACTGTATTACCGTTAGTATAACATCAACTATACATACAGCATTGTGCCAGCCAGCTGAGGTAAACGTAGTCATTCTTGATCTTTTCACTCTGAATGAGCAGAAAAACCTGTGAACCAAAAATTAAAATCAGTAAAAAGAAAAAGGCCAACAATTTATTCACAGACACATATAAATGGCTGCTCAGTTAGCGCACCTCTTCTGCCTCTCTGTAGTTGCCAATCGCTGCTTTTGCCTGAGCATAGTTGAAGTTGAATGTGTCATCGTTGTAGAAGTAACCCTGAAAAAGAAAAGCACAAAAAGGACGAGTGCCTACGTGTTCAGAAATAAAACGAGTGTCAGCCTTGTCTTGGTAGCACGAATCACGGAGGAGAAAACACACACACACACACACACACACACACACACACACACACACACACGAATAAATGTAAAGCACCACTTGTCATCTGAAGTGGCACTTCTCCCCCAGCGTGTGGGCGAGTGTCTTTTTTTTTTTACCTGAATAAAAAAATAAATAACACTGACTCTCCACTGCAAGCGAGCAACACCAACCTTGACCGAGTTGAGATAAATGAGAACGTCTTCAAACTGTTTCAAGAGAAAGAAGCAGGAGGCCATGCACTGTCTGCCAGGAATAGTATCTGAAAGGATAGAAAATGTAATACACACATGCTAACACACTTTCCTCAAATAATAAAACAGGTCAGATTTCTGTGGGGCGTACCGCACTCGCTCGCCGAGCCTCCGACCAGCTGAAAGAACTGCTGAGCAATTTTTAAGTGATCCCTCTGAAACACGAAAGCACAATTGCACATTTGTCTCACACTCGGAGCCATCATTTTTGTTTGCATGTAACTCTTACAGAAATACTCACTGATCCGATTTTTTGTCCTAAAGCAGCGTTTACCACTCCTTTCAAAATGTACTCCTATTAAAAAAAAGAAGATCAGAGTGAATCATTTGATCCATTGTTTCATCGCAGCTTCAAAGTCCGTCAAAATCCATTCCAACAAGTAAGGGAAAAAAACAAAACATAAAAGGAATACAAAAGCCAAACACGTCATGAGTTTCAGATTGTTCAGATCCAGGAGACATTAAAGTGCTTTTGAAGATAAAAAAAATAAACTGATCAGAGGAAAGAAAAATCTCCTCGAGAGCTCTTAAGTGGGAAGAAAGAAGAAGAGTTTTTGTTAGCAGGATTTATTTAATCTGCCGGGGTTGTTTTTGTTTTATTGGGCATTTTCTTTCCTGTAACAAGACCATACAGTGACTTTAAAAATACAAGCACTGACTCTAAACCTAACATCAAACTTTAACAAATATCATATTAAAGTGAAACTGGAGAGACTTTTGGAGTGAAACACCACGATCAAACGTTTAAAAAGACAAAATTAAAACTTAACCTCACCTGAGGCGTGGTGGGGACCAAATCCTGGATGAGGTTATAAGCTTCCTCGACATCGTCTGTGAGTAGAAATGCGAGTATGTGAATGCGTCAACTCGATCAAAATCTGGTGATTAATACAGCTTTACATGAAATTAACATCTATTATCACTGAATAGTGATGCTGCACGATAAATTTGATGCTGCGAAAGAAAGAGTGCATCACGTTATGTTTGCCCATAATTTTTAGCTCCTCCAAAGGACCAATGAGCTTTTGCAAAGCCAAGGTGTACGTCACCCATTTATCCCCATTTCACAAGAATCGCTGATCCTCTCACAGTACTGTTCACTTGCACACAATTGTCTCCTAATCTTCACCCAAATTATGCTCATGGTCAGATTTGTCGCTTTATGGGCATTAATTTATAAATTGCAATAGATTGTGAGTCAGAGAAGCTATTGTATCACTAATGTTTTGGTTTGTTATTAGATGAATGGCATAATAAGTTAGTATTACATAGTGTGCCAATAGGACTGTGTTTCAACATACTTATGACACATGTTGTTCATCTAGACCAAGAACATTTCTGAAGCATAAATGCAGTTGTGGTTCTAGCTGCATTATAACATGGGCTGGATTGGTCGGACAGGGGTGAAGGACATTGTGTCTCGCGATCTTGTCTCTGATTTTTGTAGTTGACATTTGCCCTCTAAGTGTGAGGACATTGTTCTCAGTAAAAAAAAGGATGGGGTGCCCACTCCAGGTTGGGGAGCAGTTGCTGCCACAAGCGAAGGAGTTGAAGCATCTCAGGGTCTTGTTCACAAATGCAGAGAGGGTGGAGACTTTATCTTTCAGGAAAGACAGGTTGATGCAGTGTCTGCAGAATAATAAGGAGTACAGGGCTATGCTGCTGATTTACTGATCGATCTGCGTTTCTACTTTCACTTGGCCATGAGCCCCGAGTAATGACCCCCACGGCTTCCATAACAGAAGAAGGACTAACAGATTCCCAGGCTTGAGGCCTCATTCATGTTGCACTCTGTACTAGTATACCCTGTCTAATCCCTTGTTTTGCCTGTATTAAAAAAAACAAAAAAACAACAACAACAACAACAACAACAACGTTGCAGTGAAGTGGCTACACACCTTGCCTGAGATAGTAGATGACCAGGTTGAGTCTGGCTTCAGGGAGCACATCAATCAGAGGAGGCAGTACCTGCAATGCACCCTCCCCACCACGAAACACCACCTGCAGTACACAGGGATTCAGAGTGTTGAAGTGTAGCAGTCACTAGTGTATGCGCACACACACACACACACACACACACACCTGCTCACTTACAGCTGAAGCTTGTGGAGAGCTTACCAGGTTGTGTCGGATAAGCTCCTTAGCAAACTCAAAGGAGCAGGAAGAGATGTCGATTAGGTTCTTCAACTCAGCCTAAGGGGACCAGAGCACATGCACACACGCACACACGCACACACACGCACACACACACACACGTCAAACCTACTAGCTAAAATCATCTAAGAAATAAAAAGGGCAACCACTCAAGTGTAACAGAGCAAGTAATTTAAAAAAAACAAAACATGAGAACAAGCAGCTCAGCCTCACACAAACGTTAGAAACTGTTGGACTTTTCATGCTACTGTAATAGCACATGGTGACATGTAAAATGGGTAAAGCTAAAAAAGATTAATTTAGACTTTTTATCATTACCCCTTAAACCTTCTTAATAATAACTCATTACACAGTTACATTCACAACAATAAAGATGAAGAACCACCAAAGTATCGACCAGGACATGCAGCTCGGTACCTCTGCTGCTTTGCCGTTATAAAGTCTGTAGTGGTTGCAAGCCTTGAGGTTGAGAGCAATAGTGGAGTCGGGGATACTCTGCAGGTACACGGCCAGCACCTCTTGGGAGACATCATAGTAGTCCAGCTTGTAGTAACACAGAGCCACGTACACTTTCAGAGCCAGAAAATCTCTGAAAAGACGAGATTTAAGATAAAAATGACTTTCTGGCTAATTTTGTCTTCTTTTTTTAACAAATATCTTAATAAATAAAGTTCTCACGATAATCATTATTATTAATTATTTTAAGCCTTCAAACACCAAGGCATGCAGACTGTTTCTACAAACATTTGTGAAAGAATGGGATGCCACCTGTGCAACAAGTCCACTTGGAAGATTTTAAAGGTTCTGTGATCAAACTTGCCAGCCGGTTGGAGTTTGCAGGTCCTCTCTGTTGTGGGGTTCCTCCCACAGTCCACAGACATGCTTGTTAGATTAATTAGTGTTTCTCAATTGGCTTTAGGTGAGTGTGTATAATTGTCTCTTTACGTGTCAGCTGTTTGGGATGTACCCAGCCTTTCACCCAGACATCACATCTATCCATCTGCACATGATCACAAAACAGCCCATCTTGGCAAGATAAAATAGTGCTCACATTACATATAGAAGTCTACACTGAGAGACAGTTATGCATTTCAAAACAACACATTTTCTCACACCTAGCAAATGACAGAAACTTGTTTTCTTGTGTCACGACTGTAGATATACATTCTCATTTTTAAATGAGAAAGTTGAAAAGGATATTTTAAGTTAACTGTAAATCTGAAAAGACTAAGATTTGAAGGTCTGTGGAGTGAAGTCTGTATCAAAGGGGTCACTCTCCCTTTGCACTGTACCCACAAACTATGTGGACAATATCCAACGGTAACATCTAAAAATGTTTAAATCAGTGAGATCAGACATTAAATGGACTTTACTCTGCCAGCTCCCCAGTACAAAATCCTGCACAACAGCTTTTATCTTCCACATGTAAGAAAGAGAAACCCCCTGACAACAAATATTTTTTACAAATCTCTATTTTTCAATAATATATTTTTAGTGAAGTCAGATGGAGCTAAAAAGTCATTACAGGAACCAAACAAACACAATCAAGGAAACACTTAAGACATGAGGACTGGATAAATGCAGTCCAGCTGAGCCAAATGAGGCACATCGAGTGTTTCAGAAAAGTCGATTCACGAATCTTCTCAGCACTAGTTTAAAATCTTTGCATTTCAGTGTCAGCAGTCAAAGGAAGTAGCGGTGCTCAGAGCTGCTGGCAGCTGGCAGATCTTGTACTGTCAACACAGTGAAACAAACAAGCAAAAAAATAAAAAACCACCTCAGCTGCTCACATGTTCCAAAGCCATGAATACATAATAACTCTGCAAGAAGAGGCAGGAGATGCCTACTGAAATCAAAGTATTTTCTTTTTCGCATCTGGATGCTCCAAATACAGCACAGTGGTTGGAGAAAGAAGGCTCACCAGGTCTACTGCACCGTCAATGGCACTATCTGTGTGTCTGCACGAAGTGTCAAAGTCATAAAATCTAATACCCCTCCATTAAAAGACTCTCACCTTTTAAGGGGTTCCTGAGATGAGCTGAAGTACAGCAGGAGTGTGAAACAAATGTCAAAGATTGAAAGGGAAGGAAAGGCACAGACCTGTTCTGCAGCAGAAGGCGTTTATAGATGTCTATGGCCTCCTGATAGTGCGAGCGCATGTAGTGGATGGATGCCAGGCTCAGCTGGTCCTCTGTCACATCCTCCAGGTTCTGGTGGAAACTCATCAGCCTCTTCTCATCATTGAACTGAGACGATGATATGAAGACAACGGACACGAAGGGAACAGCAATCAGAGGTGTGATCGCTTCTGGCAGCTGTAAACCTTCATGTGCTGAGCAGATCGTTTTCAGACATGCATTTTTTTTTATATCATTTCTATTTTTTTTTTTGGTAATTATTCCTGTGTTGTGATTGACCAGGGGTTAAAGTGGGATCTGGCAGATCTGGAGTAGTAGTGCAGTTTTAGGCAAAGAATTGCTTAGAAATAACACTTGTAATTATTTATATTGTAACACTATTAATCACTGTTTTCTTTATATAGTTCATTTCATTACACATAAACTCATAAACTGTGCTTAACATAGAAGATAAAAACGGGTTTACAATGATTTGTCTTTGTGTTCAGACTGTGATCAGCAGACGTGTGCTACTCCAGCTCTCTGGGCTGGCTACTGGCTACTCCGGGGTTTAACGCTCTTTGTGGATCACTTCTGTGCAGTAGAGCTAGCAACATGCTCATCATTATACTAATATCTGTATGCATGAACATAGATGAGAACTACAGCGGGACGTAATCGGGGTGAGTGAGTATTCTGTGGCATCAGCTGGAAGCAACGCCAAGCAGCACACGAAAATCTAACTGGCTTTATATCATCCTTAGATTTATCTACTAATGGTTCCAGCTCACTTTAACTCCTGGTTATAACTAGCTTTAATATCACTGGATTCAGATCACTGCACAGGAATCATTTCTGACACTTCATTACTGCCAGAGCCAAGCACACTTTCAGCTTCAATATATTGCAAAGGTGTACTGACTGAGTAAAAACTGAGTAAGTGAGTGCCACTGATGACTGTGGTTGTAAAGACAAGGGAGAGGGCAAGAAAACATGAATCAAACTCACAAACAAATCAGATGTAGATGAAAAAAACTTCAAAATCAGTGTTGCGTAAAAGAATTAACATGGTAGTCAGACAAAGCACAGAAAATACATAAAAGTGTGATAATAAAGGGATAATTTTCAAACCTTGTGAGCCAAGTGAAAAAGCAGCCTGTTTTGGAGGGGGGACATAGGTGCTAGGGAGAACAAGAGACACCAAATTCAGTTAGACAGCAAACCACACCAGAACAAGGAAACCATTCATTACAACATTACCTAGCTCTCAGTGGTTATATAACAACATCAGGACACAGAACTCACACAAAGAATGGGCCGTGGCTTAAATGCGAGGTAGTCTTCAATCACACAGGATAACTTATTAAATCTTATCAGTAATCTCTGTGTACATCAAGTTTACACTCTTCAAAATAAAAGCCCTTTAAAAAAATCCTGTAAGCTTTTTTTTCAATGAAAGGCTTAAAATATACACTAAAACACACAAATACCAAATCTTACACAAGAGGAGCATCTTTTGAGAACAAACTGGTGCGCGACACATTAAAATTAACTTGGTAAGAAACAAACAAAATAAAATGCAAATCATATTTATTGTCTATTGGATCATTATTCATTATTCACAGCTTTCTGATTGGCTGTCTGATGCTGCACAACGAGGTTCTCACACCAGACACTGATTCTGCAAGGACGGTGATCTTAAAATAAAGTAAATACAGTAATCCTGAGTTTCCTTAAATGTGATGAAGCAAAGAAAAAAAACAAACAGATCAATGATTAGTCGTTGCAGTCTTTTTTTATAAAGCAATAAACTGCATCGCCACTAAATCCTCACACGCTGATAACCCTTCTTGCTGCTGCAGGACAGTCTAGCTGAAGTATATTGATTTGGACACACAGGAAGGGTTTCAACATGTTAGATGTCACTAAACGTGGTCAAATTAACCTTGACTCTGTAATGTTCGATCTATATGCAATACCTTTGCTTTCAAAAGCTTGCCATCAACTGCTGAACCAAGTAAGTACACATTTTTATATTAAAGCAGTTGCTGCTCTTGGTAAACCAAACATGTCCCAGTCTGGGACTCTACTTGTAACAGTTCCACAGAATACTAGTGCACGTCTGCCCTTCAGTGACATTGTACACAAATATCTGCCTACCCTTGGATGCAGCCTCCTCTGCTTCTTTATAGAGCCCCAGAAAAAACAGGGCACAGGCCAAGTAGACCCAGACCTCAGCAGGACACTCAGGTTTGTTGGTCATCGACTTGTACTCCTATCAGGAAATGGAAAGAATATAATGGATAATCAAACATTACCCTACAAAAGCGTTTTGATATGTGAATAAAGTATTTGGGGGCTGTATCAAGGAAAACACGCGCATTCACACTCATGTACAACAAAAACTACCTCCATAGCTTTCTTGTAATCCCCCAAGTGAAAGGCGCAGTACCCAATCCAGAGGTCTGCATCCTCCTCTCTCTCGCCAATATTTTTCTGAAACTAGACATGACACAGCAAGACATGAGCAGGTGCAGCAACACCGTTTGACGTTTCACAAATCAACAGTCTAAACAGCAGCACTACTTAGCCTCTCATCATGGAGTTGTAAGAAACTAAGAATATACTGTATACTATATTCTAGTTTGATCTGCTCACACAGTCGTGACAATCTAATAATACTCTAACTTATCTCCCCATAGTCAGGGTTTGCCATGGGGGGGAAATGAGCCTTTGGAGAATAGCTATACACGCAGGTGCAACTGGTCAGCATACACTCACCAACATTTCATTAGGTATATCTGTTCAACTGATTCTTAATGCAAATAATCAGCCAAATCACATGGCAGAAAATCAATGCATTTAGACATATTTAGACAGGCAGACATAGTCAACAGTTTCTGAATTTCAAACTGAGCATCTGAATGGTGAAGAAAAGTGATTTAAGTGACAATGAATGTGGAATGGTTGTTGGTGCCAGATTGGGTGCTCGGAGGATTTCAGGAATTGTTGAACCTTGAAGCAGATGTAGTGGTCTGCTGATTCTGATTCTCACGTAAGACCACACTGCACACACAGTGCAGGTCAGGATTCAGTTACTTTTGATTTAGGAATGCATAAAATCTCATAACTGTTCCATCTAGGGAAGGGTAGCCCTTGTGAAAAGCATTAAATATGCTGTTGATCCCACATGTGCAAGAGTTCGAATGGGAAATAATCGAAAATGAATCTACTCACATATAAAGTCCTGAATTATCAGGCCTTTGGGAGTCAATGGATAGATATGCAAAACTTTGTGTGCCCATCTTCAATTTTAAAGGCACATTGTACTTACATTTGTCAATAAACTGACACAAATCAATAGTGCTAAAAAAAAAAAGAGCTGGAGATGCAGAGAATGACAGCTGAATGGAGGGAATTTTTTTTGTCTATCTAAATTTAAAAAAACAAAAATGCGAAAAAGTTACACTGCAGGAGGTTAAAAAGTGGAGAGCCTCATCCAGAAACACATTCTTTGTGTATCTTATTTGTTTGTTTTTTCCTGCAAAAGGGGAGTTCTTCCTCCCCACTGTTGTCAAGCGGTTGTATATAGAGGCTCTTCTAAAGGTGGGGGTTCTCCCTCTATAACTGCAGGGTCTTTACCTTACGATATGCTGAGCAGAGGATACCAAAAGATGTGTACTGAGTTTTTCCTTAAGTACCTCTAACAACGTCAAGGCTCCCAGGTAGTCTCTCTGCTGCAGGTATTCCTCCAATCGGGGGAGCTTGCTTTTATTTCTTTTGTTTTTCTCACCAATGCTCGTTGATGTCTCTCCTCCCACGGCTGGTTTGACCCGAGAGAGAATCTACCGAGGAAAACAAATTTACTATATCGAGTTATAGCACAGCTTCTACCTAAATGGTGGGGTTAGGGTTAATCGGACCACCAAAGGAACGGTTAAGCAAGGCAAAAACAAGCAGAAATATATAATATTATAAGATATCAGAACATCCCTGGCGTTAAGTTTCCAAAAACATCAGCTCACCATTTCGATAAGTCTCTCCTTAGCTGAGGCTTGATTATCACTAACCCAGGTAACGTTTGGTGTTAGCTACGTTATTGCGTCCGTAACCTTTTACCATTTAATGGTCACTGTTGGTTTAATTAGTCATTAAAACCTCACAACGGGGTAAACGACAACTAAATTCTCTTACGGCTCTGCCGTGATTTAAAAAACAAAGAGAGAGAGAGAAGAAAATAACAAGTTTTACGCTGTGGCGTGGTGTATTTTCTACTTAGATGTCGATAGCATTAGCTAGTTTGTCGTTAACAACGACATGGTTAAAAGTTTCCGCTCGACGACTTTCAAAATAAAAATTACGACCACTAGGCTTCACAATTTAACGAGACTGTTTAACATCTATTCAACGTAAACTGTTTAACGGAGGCAGATTGTTTTCTCCTCTGAATAAGCCGAATACAAAGCTTGTAATATCGGGAAAAGGAACATAATACCATTTTGTATTCAATCCGAGTTTGCTGTTAAACAGGAAGCAGCACGGTTCTTCTACGTCTAGCTTGACTCAATGGTTTGGTCTTAGTTGCTTAGTAACCGAGTAGCGAGCAATGGCTGCGCCGTTTCATTGAGTTGGATTTATTCAGTACGTTTATTAAAAATAAAAATAGAAACATAGATATGGATTCCAAACCAAACAGAAAAAAATCAACCACTAACTTATCTTTTACTGCCTTTTAGTATGGTTTGTCACTTATCCTCAATTAATATTAGTATAATTTCCTCGAAACGACTCGTGTGCGCCCCAGTGGCCTAATGGATAAGGCACTGGCCTCCTAAGCCAGGGATTGTGGGTTCGAGTCCCATCTGGGGTGGAACATTTTCTTGGTATTTGTAGGTTTATCGTTCTTTAAGATACGTTTCACTTTACACAGTCATCATTGAAGCTGAGTGCAAACATCACAATAAAGATGAGTGATTCTCACTGCTTGATTTTTCTTTCTTTCAAAGACGTACATACCCTTTATACAAAAGTATAAAACATTATAGTATATGTCATGAAATTAAGTTAAATGAATATCACTTTGGACCAATGAATCTTTAGGTTAAGTATATGAAGTCCAGTTCACCGTACAACAATCAGCATTATTCTCACTTCAGCTCAGCAATGTTTATATAATGACAAATCAAAGAAATAATCCTCTGAAAGCAGTTTATCTTTCAAGGTAAGGACATAACAACATTTTAGAAAGGAAGCTAACAACCCAGGAATCCCATAGTCAAACTTACGCACAATAAGGAAACATAAAGAACATTAAAAAAATAAAGAAATTACCTTTTAACAGTAAGAAACCTGCAGCAGAACAAAACTCAGGGAGGGGCAGCCATCTGTGACTGTTTGTGTGGGGATACAATAAGGATGTTAACTGTAAGACACAGCCGCATTTGTCCATGTGAAGCTGGGAAATACTGAGAAAAGAAAAAGTTATATACATCATAGGACATTGACTGGCAAACTCAATGAAAAGCAAACTCCAAAGCAACAAAAACACAATTATAAATGCATGGCTTGAAAGGCAAATAAGTTATTTTGTTTAAATCAGTCTCTGAAGGCTACCTAGGTAGGCAGGCAGGTAGGATTTGTTTGTCCTCCACAGTAAAAACAGCAGTTCAGACACTGAAATTCACCATAAAACAATTTTGCATGTCCATCTTGATATTTGTTTCTACAAAACAAATATCAAGATGATATTTGTTTCTACAAAACAAATATCAAGATGATATTTGTTTCTACAAAACAAATATCAAGATGGACATGCAAAATTGTTTTATCATTGTGTTAATGATCCATAATCCACATTATGTTGTAGACGGATTGTACATAGATATGTTAATTATTCATGTCATTAACTGTGTCTCCTCCTTTATCAACTCGATCCAAGTGCCAGAGCTCAAAAAAGACAGTCTCATTCCTCCCGTGAGAAGAAGCAGGACGGAGAAGATCGTCATTGGAACGCTCATTCTTACCAGTGCCTGCAGGTTGGCTGCGATCCAGATTGATATCTCAGAAGACACGACCTTGTTAGAGGCAGAGAAAATGTGCATCAGTAAGGGTCAGATTCCTCGTATCAGCTTAATGTGGTGAAGAAGAAAATGACCTGGGAGGGGGCCATGAGGCACTGCAGACAGAGTAAGAGTATCCTCATCAGCCTGCTGATGTAGACTATTATAGAAATGAATTATATATATATATTTTTTTATTAGCAGTAAATCAGCTAATCTAGAATCTGACATCCAACTATCAGACTCATTGAAAAATGTGCAGATGTCTTAAAAATAAACAAATACATAAAAATGTGTACAATTTTTATGCTGAGGGAACAAAATTTGTAGAAACAGTGGTGAAAAAAATATCCCAAACATATTTTCAGCAATATGACTTTTTCAATAATGATTTAGCTGCTTGTATTTACATGAATCTTTGTGTGTGATATCTGTAGTTGAAGCAGTCTCTTGTCACCAATTTTGCATTTGAAACCTTTCATAAATCTTAAATGGGCACCTTTTATTCAAAGATATAATCAAAGCAAATATTTGGTTCTGTGCATTTTCAAAAATATTAAATAGTCTATATATATATATATTTGCCTCATTTTATGCACTTCATTCTCCTGTCCAGCATATTGTATGACTTTGCAGACTCTTTAATGTTTTCTACTTCAACAAATTGTTCATTTATATTTCAACCAGTGATCCTGATCTTGAATTCAGTCTACAATAAACATCTGGCTTATTAACAACCAAATAATGGCTACCTGATATTTTATAACACAGTACATGTGACTGGGTCTCCCCTGGGGCCTCCTCCCGGTGGGACATGCCTGCAACACCTCACCCAGGATGCATCCTAGTCATTTGCCCGAACCACCTCAATTGGCTCCTTTCAGTGTGGAAGAGAGCGGCAATACCCTGAGCTCCTGAGCTACGAGCTCCTCACCTTCTCTCTAAGGGAGAGGCCGTCACCCTTCGGACAACAACATGACATTAAAACTTTATTTATAAACACTGAGCTCTAATACTGCTGCTGTGGTTGGATCAGTGAAAACGCAGCAATCACAGCACAAATAAAAATATTTAGCTTATAGTTTTAAATATGCAGCGAGCGCAAACTTTCTATGCTTCTACATTGAAGCATCACACACACACACACACACACACACACACACACACACACACACACACACACACAC
>NW_024582542.1:453908-506254 GCF_018398535.1 Haplochromis burtoni
TCACGTTTTTGTTGTGTTTTTCAGTAAGAAGCAACACTTTCACTATTATATAACATCTAACTGAGGATTGCTGCTCTGGCCTTTTCTTCAGGAGCACGGCATGGCTGGGTTTTTTCGTGGAGCTGTGCCCAGGTCTCTTCGACGCACTCTCATGGCTGCCATGGCTTGGACTGTGTATGAACAGCTGATGGCTCGAATGGGCCTCAAATCCTGAAGAGCAAAAGTTTTTAGCTGCAAGAGAAGGGAAAGAGCTATAAGAGGATACTTCTGTATTATTATTATTATTATTATTATTATTATTATTATTATTATTATTATTATTATTATTATCATCATCTAAGAAGTAAATGGAGCTGAGGAGCTTACAGGGTCAGTGAGCCAGCAGTAACAAGATAATAAGCAAAGGAAGCAGGTGGATAAATGCCTGAAACACATGAGTAGGAGTGCTCTGTGTGTGTGTGAAACTGTTTGGGACTGTGATGTTACACCTGAAGCACTCTTATGTCCGTCTCGGACTGTAGTGACACTCTGGTGAGAGGTGGTGTTGAGCAGCATTCGGAAAAGGGGCGAAATTCTGCATGGAAAGCGAACGTTTCTTGGTTTGCTCCAGTCTTCTTTCAGTCAGGGGAGCTTATCTTTTCCCAGATAGGCAGCAACATGCCCTCTGCTATGTCGCACCAGTTTTTGTAATCTTCGCTCGCGCTCTCTTCATATATGTTTATTGGTATGGAGCGGGCGTGACGGCGGATTATGCGGATCAAGTTTAGCGTACTGCATCAGAATAATAAACCCCAGAGGCCACACCAAACTGCAGCCACTTTGCCTATAGTTCTTGTTCACGCTTTCATACATTTGTAGTTACGCCTTTGTATCGATGTTTTAAACATTATTCTACAATATGCGTGAGAGGAACAGAACAGACACATTCTTTCTAAAAGGCTAGCGAGGCTAGGTGTTTATTGAAATCGCGCGTGTTACATACCTGTATATGAAGACTATGAGACACACATAAGCGAAAGCATGCAAGGATTCTTCTCATTTACTTCCTATCTAAGTGAGGGTTTCTCTGACACAGAGTTGAGCTGTGCTATAGTGGAGAGATGGCGCACACTGCTTTGAACTGAATATCCTTTTTTTTTTTTTTTTTTTTTTATACTTTCCTAAAGTTAAAGAAGGCACGTAGAAGGTTATATATTATGTAGGAGGATCTCATGGCCTAGACAAATCTCCTCATGTACTCTACACAGCATGACATAGTGAACTTCAGGGTGGGAAAACATGTTTTGAGGCTCTTGAAATTGCTGAGACCCTAGCCCTGTGTTAAAGCTGGACATTAATTACGTTGCATGTAATGTGCTATTAAAGCCGTGTGCGTGACTTGCTTGTCCACATGTCACTGTGTAACTATAGGAATGAGCGTTGATACTAGAGAGAGACTGGCCGTGTTTTATTGCAGTATCTCACACTGAGGACAGTAGAATGCTGAATATGCTCAATTCCTATTATCTGTAGTGCTCCTTATTACCTTAAAATCCAAAAATGGGTTTTTCACCCAGATAATGTCTCCTCTAGTGCTAAATATGTTGTCGTAACTTCTCACGGAGAAACAACAAGCCAACTAACACCGAAACCAAGAGAAAAAGTCAGGATTTTAATGTCGAATATTTTATTGCTCCAATTTTTAATATAAGTGGTTTATTTACCAACAACTATTTTTATATAATATAATTGCTAAATTGAATATTAGAAACTCCTCATCTTCTATTTTAGTCTTATGAAAATTATAAATTCATCTCTTTTGATTCAAGCAAGAGAGCCTTGAGGTTGGGAAATTAAAACACGGCCATGATCGCAGTTTCTGTTAGCTCATATATGGGCTAGTGCTCTCTGTGTTTTGATTCTCCTGCAGTTGAGGGATTTACTCTTTACGCGGTGTTAGTTTATATATGCTCCTGTATTATTGGGTTTTGGTACAGCGGGAGCAACAATCAGCAGCGAGAGGGCCTCAGAAAAGACAAGGAAGCGGGGAGTGCTTTGGGCTCATATCGGTGCCATCGGGGGCAAACCTTCTGGCCATAATTCACCCTAAGTAATTTAGAACAAGGAATATAGGTTCCAGACGTGTATGAACTTTATATTGATGATGGAGATAAGTTTGAGATAATATCTTTGGTGCAGCGCCAAGCTGAGGCGAGAAGACTACTCTAAACGAGGACACCAGATTTCTGCGGATTGTGGGAAGAGGGGAGGGGGACTGTCGGAGCGCGAGAGGCTATCAAGAAAACATCCCACACTCCAAATTCTACACATTGCGCGGCACTGCTCTAAGGATATATAAGCCCTTCAGCCACTGAGCAATTAAATAGCACTTCACAAATTTATTTTACTAGACTTTAGCCCAACATCTTGTAGTGCTCATAAATCACTTTTAGAATTGCTGCCAGGCCCGACAAGAGTTGAAGATCAACCGTCATATTTTAGTTAAATATTTCTCCGAGGTTTCTTTTATGTTTCTCAAAGTTCTAGGCTTGCTTCACAAGGAGTTTATGACAAGACTGCCCACGGGACAGATCTTTCTCTGTGTATGGTACTTTTCTCCGCGTGCTGATCAAACAGTATTCCAGAATATTAAGCTTTCCCAAGTGAATGGTGAAGCTATTCCCCTGGTTGCTGGACAAGAATGCCACATTGTCTGTCTTGACATGTTTGTATATTATATCGGTATTTGTTAAAAGTCATACCTGGGGTACGAGTTGACCATTTACCATTTTAACCAAATAAGCCTGGCTAGACGAAAAAAGGCATCAGTTGTCTTTATGTGACGTAGCGATCAATTTTTGCATTACTTTTCCTACAAGGGTATTATGTTCTGACTTTAGAGGTACATTGACGTTGCTCACGAACCATTAGCATTGCATTTTCTGGGATTATAAAACAAAAGAATATTCTGGAAAGTTGAGTTATTAAGCACTAATGATTTATGGCAATGAGGGGTCCTATTGGTGGCTTTGCATGGCTGAATCAGATGTTATTTATCAAGAGTGCTAAGGCAAGATGTATATGATATAAATTTGAAAGAAGGGGAAAATTGGAAAAAATTTTTTAAATTTGGGCTCTGGACTTAAGTATAATAAGAAGTTACTACTAATTTGTGCTTGGGGAGGGCAAATCAGAATTCGATACAATGTTACAAAATTAATATTATCACCAACTTGACAAAACTGGAGGCAA
This sequence comes from Haplochromis burtoni, assembly GCF_018398535.1. Classification (NCBI taxonomy): domain Eukaryota; kingdom Metazoa; phylum Chordata; class Actinopteri; order Cichliformes; family Cichlidae; genus Haplochromis; species Haplochromis burtoni. The sequence continues at coordinate 457,140 of NW_024582542.1, forward strand.
AGGAAAGACACAAACTACCAACGCGTGCCGCCATCGTGGTGAGAGGACGAGCACTTTAGTGGGATATGGTTATCTCTACCTCACCAGAGAACAATAGGTGCAACTATGTGTGTTTTACCGTCTGTATCAGAGAGCATTTATAAATAATGGCTCTTTCCTTTGAGTTGATGCGTCCGATGCACTGATATCATTATATGCCCATGTGTGTGTATATACTTGGCTGAAAGGAAAGATTTTCCAGCTTGCTGCGGACTGTATGAAGCGTCTATCCCTAACACACAGATGTCTGTATTAACTCTAAAGGGAAGGAGGCTAATGAAGTTACGTGCAATTGAATGAAAGACGCTCTCCCTTATTATATGTAGATAAGCCATGCCACAAATGTGGTACTGCATGTCTTATAATTAAGATGGCTTTGAAGCTTGTGTAGCTGCACCTATATATATACCACTGTCAACTAACCCTCACTCTCCATTGTCTAGACCTGTCCGTAGTATTGACACATTCAACTTCTATACAATAGCATGCATTGTGCCAAGCCAGTCTGAGAGGTTAAAGAACGTAGTCACATCTGCTCTTTGATGCCTCGTGTTCACTCTTGCAATCCGAGCACAGACAAAAAATCCTGCTGTGTGAACCAAAATTCAAAATCAGCCTTAAAAAAGACAAAAGGCCAACTGGTAATCTCGTTATTATTATCAACGCAGACTTGCAATATTAAAATGCACGGTTCCCTGTTTCCTCGATTTTTGTTGTTGTCCAAAAAATATTGCAAGTTTATCGACTTTGTTGTTCGTATATAAAATGAAGAGTAGTAGGCCTCGTCGTGAGTGTGTGTTTTGATCCTCATTATTAATCCGCTGTTCTTGTATGCTCCAGAACATCTGCTCACTGCCATAAGTATTCGCAATAAGCCGATCTAACTGTAGTCATCGTTGTAGATACACAGTAACCCTGTAACTGAAACAAGAAAACAAAGTCACTACATATTTGGGACTAGTATATAGACACAGTCACGTAAGTGTCAGAATAAAATAACAACATGTACAGTCCTTAGAGTGACTTGTCCACCACATGCTGACACACACGAGACACACTCACAGCACACACACACACACACACACACACACACACACACACACACACAGACATACACACACACACACACACACACAGACACACACACACACACACACACAGCACAACACAGTCTCACACACACACACACACACACACACACACACACAGACAACAGACAATTGCAAAGTCACCAGAGGGCACTTGTCATTCCTAAGTGGCACTCTTAACCCCCAGAAATTAAATGGTGTTATCAAATTTAAAATTTAAAAATTGTATTTTAAATACTAAATGAAAATGAATTTGTTAATATATCGTTAGATGGTAGTCTCATGTGTTCATATATTTTTTTATTTGTACCTGAAAGAAAATTATTAATTAAAAAACATATATGAACATCCTGAAACTCTCTTACATATGGCATAGTCGTAAGTCTAGATGATCTACCAACTTATCTTTGAAATTCAGTGTAAATTAATGAGACATTTAATTAACTAATGACATTAATTTAATTAGTTTATAGTGTTAATTCATTTTGGCACCCAAAGCCATAACATTATATTTATAACTAATGTATTGTGCAATCTGTTCTCATGCTAAGACCATCAAAGACAAATTTATTATCTACTACACTCCAAACTTTTATTTTGAAAGTTCAGTCAGTCTTCAGTCTGCTAGCCTCCTGCTGAATCCCTTGCTGAAAACGGTCCTCAGCATCAATCAGTTGTCTCAGGTCTCTCCTCCGATATCAGGCGCACTTCAATCCACTGCAGCTGGACTGCATCAGAAGCCTTTTTGTGCTCTGAAGATCCCCTGTGAACTGGATGGCCGCTCTAATCAGCACTCACAGCTGGAAGCTCTGGGCTGCTCGCTTTTTCTTTTCCCCTCCCCTCACTCCTCCTAACTAGTCATGGCAGATGACCTCTCCTCCCTGAGCCTGTTCGGCATTTCTGTGGGGCGTACCGCACTCGCTCGCCGAGCCTCCGACCAGCTGAAAGAACTGCTGAGCAATTTTTAAGTGATCCCTCTGAAACACGAAAGCACAATTGCACATTTGTCTCACACTCGGAGCCATCATTTTTGTTTGCATGTAACTCTTACAGAAATACTCACTGATCCGATTTTTTGTCCTAAAGCAGCGTTTACCACTCCTTTCAAAATGTACTCCTATTAAAAAAAAGAAGATCAGAGTGAATCATTTGATCCATTGTTTCATCGCAGCTTCAAAGTCCGTCAAAATCCATTCCAACAAGTAAGGGAAAAAAACAAAACATAAAAGGAATACAAAAGCCAAACACGTCATGAGTTTCAGATTGTTCAGATCCAGGAGACATTAAAGTGCTTTTGAAGATAAAAAAAATAAACTGATCAGAGGAAAGAAAAATCTCCTCGAGAGCTCTTAAGTGGGAAGAAAGAAGAAGAGTTTTTGTTAGCAGGATTTATTTAATCTGCCGGGGTTGTTTTTGTTTTATTGGGCATTTTCTTTCCTGTAACAAGACCATACAGTGACTTTAAAAATACAAGCACTGACTCTAAACCTAACATCAAACTTTAACAAATATCATATTAAAGTGAAACTGGAGAGACTTTTGGAGTGAAACACCACGATCAAACGTTTAAAAATATCATCATGAATATTTTTAAAATCGTGGGTAAACCTCACCTCAGTGTTAGGCGTACGCGTAGGGGCAAGCGCACACAATCGCGTCGGAATGATGGTTAGTGGAAAGCTTATCCAGCTCCTGTTACACTCTGCTTCTTGTGAGTGAAGAAATGACCCGAGGTATTTGTGAATCGCTTCAACTCAGCCATATTAACAAATAAATCTGGTGATTGATAATACATGCTATCTACAGGAAATCAATTAACAAGTCTTTAATGCCCACTTCACTAAAGAATTAAATATAACTCAAAACGGTATGGCAAACCTAGAGAATCATTTTTTAAGTTCTTTTACACATGTTAGTGAGTGCAATAGAAGTCTCTCTAAATTGAATTTACATCCACTGCGGTATCTCAAATGTACTAAATATTGATAATACTTCGTGACTCACACACTTTTGTAACAGTGAGCGATTTGCATCACGTATATGTGTTTTCGCCATAAATTATTAAGATCCTCCAAAGGCGTAGCACACACTTACTGAGTTCTTGATGTGCTATATATAGATTCCATATCGTGCGCTGTACCAGTCATACGCGATGCATTAAGGAATAACACCCACTATGTACTGACTCCATAGAATTCACGTCCACATCCTAACTACACCCACGCGAGTATGATAATATCACTAGCAAACACATGTGAAGATTAACCGTTTGCCTCCTTTAATCAGTTCACTTCCCACAATGCATTATTGCTGGCAATTGTCAGAATTACATTGATGCACAATGCTTATAACATGAGTTTCTCTTTGCATCCAGATTCTCCCGACACCTTCCGTTATTTTAAGTTTATTTATTAAGAAATTGCAATACGATTTGCGGCACAGTCAGATAAGTCGATCTAATTCGTTGACAAACTTCTAGCGTAGTGTTCTCTTACGGTCCGATTCTGTCTATTCAGCACTGACCAGGCCTCGTATAATTCAGAGAGAGTGCGCATTACATAAGTCTAGTGTCATTACATAACGTCGTGCACCCCACAAATTAGGGGCACTCCTATGCTCGATCAGTCCCAAACGGATTACTTAATAGAACACAGATTCAAGCTATGGTTCATCGTAGAACTCACAGAACACATTTACTGACGCCCCACTCGAATCAATGCAGTTTGGGTTCGAGACCCTGCATGTGATTAGACACTGGCGCTGGACTTTGGGGATCGGAACATGCGCTCGTGCGAGGAGAGGATCCATATGAATAAGTGCTGCTGCCGATTGTCTCCACTGTGCTCTGAGGATTGGGTTTAGGTAGGACTGTTTGGAGCAGTAGGGTGGATCGGTACTCGTTCTTTCATGAGTACCCAAAAGTAAAAAAGTCGACCTGGAAGTGCGTGCCCACTCCAGGATTGACGCCGGTCAAGCAGTCCAATAGCGTGCCACAACCAAAAGTTGAGCTTATCTGTAACACTCCCATCTACAGTCACCTGGTCTTGTGTCACATATGAAAGGCAGATAAGAAGAAAAGAGTGTTGGATCTCCACTCAATTAATATCTGTTTCAAGAAGGAGACGAGCCGTTACAATGCAACCAGAATGTTCCTTGCAGAACTACCATAAGGTTCACTACAGGGCTATCTCTGCCTGACCTGTATCGTGAGGTCTGACAAGCTCTGCCCGTTTTCCTACTCTTCCAAGCCTTGCGCACCAATGAGCCCCGGAACAAAAAAGATATCTATAATAAGGTAGGGTAATGACCATTCCGGCTTATCGGCGGGACCTTTCCATCTACACCAGAAAACTAAAGATAGGGACCTTGTAACATGTCACATTCTCATCCCAGGCTCCTTATGCCTTGACCCTCTTATTCTCCACGTGATTGGTTTGTGCCACCTCCTGTACTTAGGGTTTTTGTTTATACCCTGTCTAATACGCCAATGGATTTTCGCCCTGGTGATTAAAAAAAACAAAAATAAACACCACAGAAACAACAACCAACAACAACGTTGCAAGCTGACAGTGGCCACTAGCACACCTGCCATTGAAGATAGTAGAAAGACCAGGCTTTGAGTCTGGCTTTCAGGCCCGAGAGGCACATTCTTATATCAGAGGAGCTTGGCTTCTCAGTTGCTTCTCTCCCAACTTGCTTACTTAGAGGGGAAAGATCAGACGTAATTGGTTGGCAGTAATGGATTTGTACCATGCACGCACAATAGAGCAACCCCTCCAAAGCCCTACCACGAAAGCTTACTACCTGCAACCTGTACACAGTGGTATTCAGAGTGTGAAGGGCCCACTTTGTGTAGACAGTCACTTATCATCAATAGTTTTTTCCATAGCAGCAACTAATTACCCTTGACCCTGTCAGCGATCATCAACCACACACACAACCTGCCGTCGACTTACAGCGTGAAGGCGAGCTTTTACAATAAAAGACATTTTCCAAAGCAGGGTTGTGGCAGTATGCCTTAATACCAGGCTGGTTGTGTTCCATGCGCCGACTGGTGGATAACTCCATTAGCAAAACTCAAAGAGTCTGATTGGAGCGGAACTTAGCTGTACTTCCTCGATTGTCCTCCAGTTCGATGGTAGTTGTTCGCTTCTCAACCAGTTCGCTAAAAATGGGAAACTTCTAGCAGCGACGATGTGACAAACCCCACAACCCTCCTACCCACTGCCTGAAACGACCCATCTACCATCCACCCACACACACGCACACCCCTCGCACACACATCTACGCACACTGCCCACTACTTACCTACAGCGGCAACTACCACCCAACAACGCACCACCACTACACGCAGGCACACACAACTCTACCATACACACACATCGACCACACACTACCACACACTACACACAACATCACACACACACACATTACACGAACACCAAACACTACACACTAAAATGACTTTACACTTACAGACTGAAGACTGTGGTAGAGGACTACAAGCCGTTCCGTAGTCGCGAAAATAAGCTCCCCTGATCTTTTTATTGTCAATACTAACATCAGGAGCGAGCAGCGCCAAGAATATCAATGCTTTAAAGACTATACGAAATCCTCCCGGCTTCCTTCAACTTCAGACCATAAGCTCCGGGAACCAGAGGCATCGATGGCCACTACACGCACATCACGCAAACCCGCTGGACACACACACAGCCATTCACTTGAAGAACCCGCACTACGCACCCCACCCAACACACGCCCAAACAGAACCGCACCGCACACACTGAAACGAACACTATATCACACGACACAACCAACACTCGCACAACCCACTAGCACACACACACTAGCAACCACATTCACAACACCCACACACAAGTCACATCACCCACAACACTACACACACCACACACACGTACTAACAACACATCACACAACACACCACACACACACACACACATCAACACTACCTCACATCAATGCTTACGACATAAACTGACGAAATCAAGTAGATCTACTAATGGCGTGCTAAAATGAATTCAATCTTTGAATAAAGGTTTCTAAGAAATAAAAAGGGCAACCACTCAAGTGTAACAGAGCAAGTAATTTAAAAAAAACCATGAGAACAAGCAGCTCAGCCTCACACAAACGTTAGAAACTGTTGGACTTTTCATGCTACTGTAATAGCACATGGTGACATGTAAAATGGGTAAAGCTAAAAAAGATTAATTTAGACTTTTTATCATTACCCCTTAAACCTTCTTAATAATAACTCATTACACAGTTACATTCACAACAATAAAGATGAAGAACCACCAAAGTATCGACCAGGACATGCAGCTCGGTACCTCTGCTGCTTTGCCGTTATAAAGTCTGTAGTGGTTGCAAGCCTTGAGGTTGAGAGCAATAGTGGAGTCGGGGATACTCTGCAGGTACACGGCCAGCACCTCTTGGGAGACATCATAGTAGTCCAGCTTGTAGTAACACAGAGCCACGTACACTTTCAGAGCCAGAAAATCTCTGAAAAGACGAGATTTAAGATAAAAATGACTTTCTGGCTAATTTTGTCTTCTTTTTTTAACAAATATCTTAATAAATAAAGTTCTCACGATAATCATTATTATTAATTATTTTAAGCCTTCAAACACCAAGGCATGCAGACTGTTTCTACAAACATTTGTATTTAATCCTATTTTATAAAGAGCCTTCATTAAAACACCAGAGGGGGCCATATGTGTGGGGCAGACGTAAATTCTACAAAACATTTGTGAAGAAATTGGACGTTATGGTTGCCACTGTCTCGATTGCAACGAGAGAAAGGTCGGTCCACTTAGCGAAGAAATACTTAAACCCGTTCTGTGATCACTGGAAACATTGCCAAGTCCACTTGGAAGATTTTAAAGGTTCTGTGATCAAACTTGCCAGCCGGTTGGAGTTTGCAGGTCCTCTCTGTTGTGGGGTTCCTCCCACAGTCCACAGACATGCTTGTTAGATTAATTAGTGTTTCTCAATTGGCTTTAGGTGAGTGTGTATAATTGTCTCTTTACGTGTCAGCTGTTTGGGATGTACCCAGCCTTTCACCCAGACATCACATCTATCCATCTGCACATGATCACAAAACAGCCCATCTTGGCAAGATAAAATAGTGCTCACATTACATATAGAAGTCTACACTGAGAGACAGTTATGCATTTCAAAACAACACATTTTCTCACACCTAGCAAATGACAGAAACTTGTTTTCTTGTGTCACGACTGTAGATATACATTCTCATTTTTAAATGAGAAAGTTGAAAAGGATATTTTAAGTTAACTGTAAATCTGAAAAGACTAAGATTTGAAGGTCTGTGGAGTGAAGTCTGTATCAAAGGGGTCACTCTCCCTTTGCACTGTACCCACAAACTATGTGGACAATATCCAACGGTAACATCTAAAAATGTTTAAATCAGTGAGATCAGACATTAAATGGACTTTACTCTGCCAGCTCCCCAGTACAAAATCCTGCACAACAGCTTTTATCTTCCACATGTAAGAAAGAGAAACCCCCTGACAACAAATATTTTTTACAAATCTCTATTTTTCAATAATATATTTTTAGTGAAGTCAGATGGAGCTAAAAAGTCATTACAGGAACCAAACAAACACAATCAAGGAAACACTTAAGACATGAGGACTGGATAAATGCAGTCCAGCTGAGCCAAATGAGGCACATCGAGTGTTTCAGAAAAGTCGATTCACGAATCTTCTCAGCACTAGTTTAAAATCTTTGCATTTCAGTGTCAGCAGTCAAAGGAAGTAGCGGTGCTCAGAGCTGCTGGCAGCTGGCAGATCTTGTACTGTCAACACAGTGAAACAAACAAGCAAAAAAATAAAAAACCACCTCAGCTGCTCACATGTTCCAAAGCCATGAATACATAATAACTCTGCAAGAAGAGGCAGGAGATGCCTACTGAAATCAAAGTATTTTCTTTTTCGCATCTGGATGCTCCAAATACAGCACAGTGGTTGGAGAAAGAAGGCTCACCAGGTCTACTGCACCGTCAATGGCACTATCTGTGTGTCTGCACGAAGTGTCAAAGTCATAAAATCTAATACCCCTCCATTAAAAGACTCTCACCACTGATCTCTTCTTTATGGTCTTGTTCGTTTCTTTTCTTCCTTCTTGCTTGGTGAATTTCTTATCAATGTTGTGTTCTTCCTTTATTCTTCTTCTCTTGATTCATCCTTGGTTGTCGTTTATGCCAGTCTCTATCCTGCTCTCTGCCGTCTACTGAATGTGTGTTATGCAGTCATGTTAGAAAAATAAGCAGTCAGACCATTTTCTAATGTGCAATGAACACAAAGCAGGCTCAGAAATGACCAGATATGATACTATAAAGCTTTAATTATATGTTGTTGGTGGCCCCAAATAAACCCAGATGGATTGATCTGTGCATTAAAACGTGTCTGTGGACGCAGGTTGTACAATTTTGTAAAACAGCCTGTTCTCAAATGTCAGGCTGGTGCAACCATAAACATAAACTAGGATGAAATAGGAGACTAAAAATAACGACAATTATATTTGATCAGAGGACCCCATTCATGTCTTTATAGCTGGCTGAAAAGGGCTGTAGCGCTCTCTTAATTATACATAAAATAGAGGAATTTAGCTACAAAATTTATTTACATAACTCTGGTTCTCAGGTTTGATTTAATCAGTGTCAACTGATTGTTGGTTTGGTAAAAATTTATTTACATAACTCTGGTTCTCAGGTTTGATTTAATCAGTGTCAACTGATTGTTGGTTTGGTAAAAATTTGATTACAACTTGCCTGATGAGGTGTTAAAAGGACATTTTTATTGAGACTTGATGTGGATGGTGTGGTACAGTCTGTGGTGTGATTGGTGTAGCAGGCTGCTGTGTTTACAACGTGTACTGGTCATTGTTGCCTGCTGTGAACAACAAAGACCTGACTAACGGCGCAGAGTCCACCCATCAGGGATGACTCGCCACCACGAACTGTGTGCTCTCTCAGAAGAGTCTTTATGTGGGCGTCACAAAAATGCACATAAATGCACGTGCAGAGTGCTCCAAAAATTCATAAAAAATTTCGTCCCACGGGTTAAGTCAAACGCCCTCCAGATTAAATACTGTTACCTTCGTCACCCCTCTTTTCATAGGGGGGTTGCGGCTGAGATTGAGGAAGGCGCATATATAAGGAGTACAGCGAGAGTGTCGAAAACAAACATGTCAATAGCAAGTGAAAGGGAAGGAAAGGCAACAGACTGTTCGCAGAGATCAGAAGGGCGTATTAAGTAGGATTGTTCGAATATGGGACAAACAAGGACTCCTCCAATAAAGTGCAAGAGAGCCATGTAGTTATGCGTAAAAGTTTAAAATAAAAAATAAAGCCAATCAGAATCTGAGGACAAGTTCGCCCACAGGAACGGCTCACAAGTACCAAGCAAGAGTGGTTAATCACCTCAGGTTTGTAAGCTCCGTATCCATTCCCTTCGGCGAGGGTTCTGGTGGACTATCGAGCCTCTCCTCATCATTGAAACTGACGATGAATAGAAGACAACGGACACGAAGGGAACAGCAAGTCGAGAGGGTGGGTTTAGTTTGGAGTCCGCGCTTTCCTGGCCATCTGCCCACCAATGTAAAAAGCGCATTTCGACCTAGTGACTGAGCTTATGAGTGTGCAATCGGCTTATTCAGAATCTACACTTGCAGTATTTTTGGTGTCTTTCTTGAGTATCATTTGGCTTTGAAATTGGTTTGTGCCTAGGGTTATTGTCCAACGAATGAATGGATATTCCTGTGTTGTGATTGACCAGGGGTTAAAGTGGGATCTGGCAGATCTGGAGTAGTAGTGCAGTTTTAGGCAAAGAATTGCTTAGAAATAACACTTGTAATTATTTATATTGTAACACTATTAATCACTGTTTTCTTTATATAGTTCATTTCATTACACATAAACTCATAAACTGTGCTTAACATAGAAGATAAAAACGGGTTTACAATGATTTGTCTTTGTGTTCAGACTGTGATCAGCAGACGTGTGCTACTCCAGCTCTCTGGGCTGGCTACTGGCTACTCCGGGGTTTAACGCTCTTTGTGGATCACTTCTGTGCAGTAGAGCTAGCAACATGCTCATCATTATACTAATATCTGTATGCATGAACATAGATGAGAACTACAGCGGGACGTAATCGGGGTGAGTGAGTATTCTGTGGCATACTGTAATGCATATTAAAGCATAGTCAATAATAAGAGAAACATGTGACAAAGGACCAAAGGAGACGTAATCGGAGTGATAGATGACGTTATTTCTTAGTGCGCTTAAGACATTAACAAAGCTTGAGATTAAAGCTAACTTGCTCTTAGAAAGCAACGAACACACGAGAGCCACCAAAAAGATACTCCAAACTGGACATTTATTATACCTTATGCTCCCTTTTAGAGATTTATACCTTACTTGAAATGAATTTCAACAGCGGTACACTTTGAGACTCGATTCTGTGTTGGAATAACTTATCTTTAATAATCGACTAAGAGATTCAGGATCATCTGACAACAGGAAAGTCCATAATAATACTGAAAACACTTTCTCATTACTTGGACCACACAGAGGAGGCCGAAAGCACACTTTCAGCGAAACTCTACCATTTCCTATAACCTATTAGCACCAGAAAGGACTCGTACTGAACCACCCCTGAGAGTACCAAACTGAAGGTAATTTCAAATGTGAAGTGCCAACTGCCAGACTGACTGTTAGAGAATTAGTTAATTATTAAGAACAAAGAGGATATGCCTAGAGGGAGAGTTCAGAATAAAAACAATAATCAAATGTCTCTCAAACAAAAACAATTTTCGATGTATGATCTATCCGATATGGAAAATAAAAACTTCAAAAATGCAAGAATGCATTTTATGTGTATTTTGCAAGGATCTTTAAAAGAAGCATTAAACAATTTATATCATAGAGTCCTGATGTGGGGGATAGTTCAGAGCATAACAGCACAGGAAAATTCAATACATAAACTAAGTAGATGTTGATTAAAGTAAAGAATAGAAGATAATTTTCATTAATCCTATCTAAATAAGAAGACCAAACTAGTGAAATAATAATTAGCAAGTGACCTTGTATTGAGAGGTGGGACCATAAGTATTCTAGGTTACGAGATACAAAAGACACCAAATTCAAGTTAGACAGGCAAATCTACACTACAGCCAGATCTCTCTCCCATGGAGAGCGAAAGTGATAACCAACCTCTTTTCTATCTCTTACAACTGCACATATAAGCCTTAAGCATCATGGTGGTGATATAACCACATCCATACTTAGGGACAGCACCCGACACCTCATCACAAATAATCCGGAAGCCGTCTGGCATTAAATGCCGTAGGTATCTATTTTACCTATCCACATCTATCACAGCGAACTCAAATAACTTCTATAATCTTATCAAGTAAAACTCTATGCTGTTATCGATCAAAGATATTCACAACTCTGAAGTACACAATATCTGAAACACATCACAAACGCTTCCTTTAAACAAAATCCTGTAAGCTCTTTGTCAATGAGAAGAGCTTTGCACATAATATAACTCTAGCGACTATACATACACACCAAAGAGCCAGACATCTGTGACAGCTACTTACTGGAGATATGCAATCTTGTGTTTAGATGACGACCAAGACACAACACCTGCATGGCCCACGCGTAGGCAATCAAATGTGAAAATTAACATGATTGCTGCTTATAGACCATGACACAACGATACTTCTCAATAAAACCTGCCTGCATATATCTCCATCTACTGGTTGATGTCTTCAAAGTGGAGAATGAAGTACTAGTCTATTCTTTTGATTATTTCACAGCTTTACTGATATGGCCTTCGTCTGATGCGTGCCACCATACTGGAGAAGTGTTTCTCTCGAAGTCAGACTCCAGAACAGCTGAATTGCTGCCAAGAAGCACGAGCTGATATGAATACTCTAAAAATAGTAAAAGAATAAATACCAAGTTATAATCATTACATGAGTTAAATCCTTTAAATCTAATGAAGTTGAACCATGATAACGTCACAAGATAATAAAAACAAACAGCAATCTTATAAGTGATATTTAGTCGTTGCAGTCTAATATAATTTTAAAAGCCATATAAACTGCATCGCCACTAAAATCCTCAACAACGCTGATAACCCTCTCTTTGCTGCTAGCAGGACTATGTCTAGCTTGATGAAGTTTGATTTGGAACAGAATTGGAGCTCTACATTTGAGCACTAAACTCTTAATTATTTGACCAGGAAGGGTTTCAACATGTTAGATGTCACTAAACTTGTCAAATTAACCTTGACTCTGTAATGTTCGATCTATATGCAATACCTTTGCTTTCAAAAGCTTGCCATCAACTGCTGAACCAAGTAAGTACACATTTTTATATTAAAGCAGTTGCTGCTCTTGGTAAACCAAACATGTCCCAGTCTGGGACTCTACTTGTAACAGTTCCACAGAATACTAGTGCACGTCTGCCCTTCAGTGACATTGTACACAAATATCTGCCTACCCTTGGATGCAGCCTCCTCTGCTTCTTTATAGAGCCCCAGAAAAAACAGGGCACAGGCCAAGTAGACCCAGACCTCAGCAGGACACTCAGGTTTGTTGGTCATCGACTTGTACTCCTATCAGGAAATGGAAAGAATATAATGGATAATCAAACATTACCCTACAAAAGCGTTTTGATATGTGAATAAAGTATTTGGGGGCTGTATCAAGGAAAACACGCGCATTCACACTCATGTACAACAAAAACTACCTCCATAGCTTTCTTGTAATCCCCCAAGTGAAAGGCGCAGTACCCAATCCAGAGGTCTGCATCCTCCTCTCTCTCGCCAATATTTTTCTGAAACTAGACATGACACAGCAAGACATGAGCAGGTGCAGCAACACCGTTTGACGTTTCACAAATCAACAGTCTAAACAGCAGCACTACTTAGCCTCTCATCATGGAGTTGTAAGAAACTAAGAATATACTGTATGACACTTCAGATGCATCACAGATGGCTCTATATCTACTCCCATAGCAGGAGTTTGCCGGGGAAGACTAGAAACAACCCAGTGCAATTTGGTCATGCATACACTCAAAACCAACATACTATCATTAGGAATCAGTTCAGCACTGACTTAGCATATCAGCTCAAATCACATGGCAAATCAATGCTGTTAGATATTTAAGCGTAGTAACATTCTGAAATTAAACGCATAATGGAAAAGTGATATCATGGTGGATTTGTTTGCCAGATGGGCTGAGATTCGGAATGACCTAAGAGATCTATGTTGGTTCTGATTCCTGCCACACTGCACACACAGTGCAGTGATTCGTTACTTTGATTGAGCTAACCTAACTCCATTAGGAAGGGTAGCCTGTAACATAAATATTGTACCCCGTGCAAGTTCAATGGGATTCAAATGTCTACTCACAGTCTGATTATAGCCGGTCATAGATTGCAAAATTTGTGACTCAATTATTCCAAGGCATTGTACGTACAGTCAATAACTACATTCATTATGGCAACAACCAAAGAGTGGGGAGAGAATGAACGCCTTTGACCAGTGGAGGACAACATTTTTGTCTATTAAATTATACCACAAACGAAAATGCGAAAACAGTTCACACTGTCGGAGGTAAAGTGGAGCCTCAGTCAGACCACACTCCTCTTATCTAGTATTGTTGTTTTCCTGCAAAGGGAGTTTTCTCACTTTGTAACTGTTTAATATAGAGCTTCAAAACTGGTGGGGTTCTCTAATGCTATATATCAGCCGTAACTTTACACTTACGATTGAATGCTCTTTTGAAGAATCATGCTTAGTACTTTTAGATGCCGTCACTATCAAACAGTTTGAATGGAGAAACTGATGATCTTGAATTGGAGAAGATGTGAGTTACATGTATATGCTTTCTAAAATATTGTCTCGATGGGGCGTAGGCATTAACACTTAGGTAACTTACGATTGTATGTCCCAGATGTTGCTGATTTCATCCGTTTTAATGAACTGCACCATCAGCATTTCAGGTATGTTTTCATAACTACTTCTTGGCTGTTCGCTAAAAGATGTAATATTACTATGGCTCTACTAACTAAATCGCAAGTGTTACAGTAGACCAAAGTACTTTTGACAATTTTATCATTTGCTTTTATATGGAAAGTGTTGCCTTCTAAAAGGACGATAATGACCATATGCCATGGCAGGGATTCTGAATGAATACTCATCCATCTAACCACATTAGAGGTTCTGAATTCGGAGTTTACTGATTCGCAGCAGGATAGTAGGAAGCAAAAATTGGCATTCACGTAAGGTCATACTCTTAAGAAAAAGAGTAAAAAACAATATGCTAAAAAAACACAAAAAGTAGCGATAAATAAGAGAGAATGACGGAGGCTGATCACCAAAGCTTAGAAGCGACGAGATAGCACTGTGTGCTCGCGTACCTACAGAAAAGTATACGAGAATGCGAGAAATTCGTATGGATTAGGGTTATTAGTGGAGTATTCAAACGTTTGACAAACACATACTAAATTCGTTGTTAGTTCACGCGAATAGGATAGAAGCTATCCCAATGTGTTCAAGTATTGGAACAATATGGTCTCTAACTGGGGGCCCATATATAGGTTTACCTTAATATCCTAGCTAATATATGAATATGCTTTATGATATTCTCTTTAAAAGTACTACAACAGACTATACGTAAGCTACCCAATGGCTGGCTAAGTCCTACTTGCGCAAGACCATCCTACAATCTTAAATAAGTATAACTCACAACAGCTGCTTCTGATCTCTAGTACAACGGACTTCGTAGCTCGAGATTGGCCTATCTTACCTACCCATAAGACTTAGTAACGTAGTCAATTGTGCATATTAATCTAGCTCTTATCCACAGTGTTTCCCCGAAGAGAATGTAGTCTGTACGCACAGGTATCTGTGTATCGGCTCTTTTCACAAGGAAGGGAAAAAGACCATTACGCCATCATATATTGATTAACAGTACCGATCAAACCTTGCGTTGGTATCAAACCAACTTTACAACATTTGTAGGTCCACTGTCTGGTGTTATATAAATCGGTCCTTACTTGATAACCCAGTTATAAACTATGTTTCTTGCTGTACAACAGGCGACCCCGTAACCTTTTACCATAATGGTCACTGTTGGTTTAATTAGTCATTAAAACCTCACAACGGGGTAAACGACAACTAAATCTCCTTACGGCTCTGCCGTGATTTAAAAAACAAAGAGAGAGAGAGAAGAAAATAACAAGTTTTACGCTGTGGCGTGGTGTATTTTCTACTTAGATGTCGATAGCATTAGCTAGTTTGTCGTTAACAACGACATGGTTAAAAGTTTCCGCTCGACGACTTTCAAAATAAAAATTACGACCACTAGGCTTCACAATTTAACGAGACTGTTTAACATCTATTCAACGTAAACTGTTTAACGGAGGCAGATTGTTTTCTCCTCTGAATAAGCCGAATACAAAGCTTGTAATATCGGGAAAAGGAACATAATACCATTTTGTATTCAATCCGAGTTTGCTGTTAAACAGGAAGCAGCACGGTTCTTCTACGTCTAGCTTGACTCAATGGTTTGGTCTTAGTTGCTTAGTAACCGAGTAGCGAGCAATGGCTGCGCCGTTTCATTGAGTTGGATTTATTCAGTACGTTTATTAAAAATAAAAATAGAAACATAGATATGGATTCCAAACCAAACAGAAAAAAATCAACCACTAACTTATCTTTTACTGCCTTTTAGTATGGTTTGTCACTTATCCTCAATTAATATTAGTATAATTTCCTCGAAACGACTCGTGCGCGCCCCAGTGGCCTAATGGATAAGGCACTGGCCTCCTAAGCCAGGGATTGTGGGTTCGAGTCCCATCTGGGGTGGAACATTTTCTTGGTATTTGTAGGTTTATCGTTCTTTAAGATACGTTTCACTTTACACAGTCATCATTGAAGCTGAGTGCAAACATCACAATAAAGATGAGTGATTCTCACTGCTTGATTTTTCTTTCTTTCAAAGACGTACATACCCTTTATACAAAAGTATAAAACATTATAGTATATGTCATGAAATTAAGTTAAATGAATATCACTTTGGACCAATGAATCTTTAGGTTAAGTATATGAAGTCCAGTTCACCGTACAACAATCAGCATTATTCTCACTTCAGCTCAGCAATGTTTATATAATGACAAATCAAAGAAATAATCCTCTGAAAGCAGTTTATCTTTCAAGGTAAGGACATAACAACATTTTAGAAAGGAAGCTAACAACCCAGGAATCCCATAGTCAAACTTACGCACAATAAGGAAACATAAAGAACATTAAAAAAATAAAGAAATTACCTTTTAACAGTAAGAAACCTGCAGCAGAACAAAACTCAGGGAGGGGCAGCCATCTGTGACTGTTTGTGTGGGGATACAATAAGGATGTTAACTGTAAGACACAGCCGCATTTGTCCATGTGAAGCTGGGAAATACTGAGAAAAGAAAAAGTTATATACATCATAGGACATTGACTGGCAAACTCAATGAAAAGCAAACTCCAAAGCAACAAAAACACAATTATAAATGCATGGCTTGAAAGGCAAATAAGTTATTTTGTTTAAATCAGTCTCTGAAGGCTACCTAGGTAGGCAGGCAGGTAGGATTTGTTTGTCCTCCACAGTAAAAACAGCAGTTCAGACACTGAAATTCACCATAAAACAATTTTGCATGTCCATCTTGATATTTGTTTCTACAAAACAAATATCAAGATGATATTTGTTTCTACAAAACAAATATCAAGATGGACATGCAAAATTGTTTTATCATTGTGTTAATGATCCATAATCCACATTATGTTGTAGACGGATTGTACATAGATATGTTAATTATTCATGTCATTAACTGTGTCTCCTCCTTTATCAACTCGATCCAAGTGCCAGAGCTCAAAAAAGACAGTCTCATTCCTCCCGTGAGAAGAAGCAGGACGGAGAAGATCGTCATTGGAGCGCTCATTCTTACCAGTGCCTGCAGGTTGGCTGCGATCCAGATTGATATCTCAGAAGACACGACCTTGTTAGAGGCAGAGAAAATGTGCATCAGTAAGGGTCAGATTCCTCGTATCAGCTTAATGTGGTGAAGAAGAAAATGACCTGGGAGGGGGCCATGAGGCACTGCAGACAGAGTAAGAATATCCTCATCAGCCTGCTGATGTAGACTATTATAGAAATGAATTATAGTTTGTTTTTTTATTAGCAGTAGATCAGCTAATCTAGAATCTGACATCCAACTATCAGACTCATTGAAAAATGTGCAGATGTCTTAAAAATAAACAAATACATAAAAATGTGTACAATTTTTATGCTGAGGGAACAAAATTTGTAGAAACAGTGGTGAAAAAAATATCTCAAACATATTTTCAGCAATATGACTTTTTCAATAATGATTTAGCTGCTTGTATTTACATGAATCTTTGTGTGTGATATCTGTAGTTGAAGCAGTCTCTTGTCACCAATTTTGCATTTGAAACCTTTCATAAATCTTAAATGGGCACCTCTTATTCAAAGATATAATCAAAGCAAATATTTGGTTCTGTGCATTTTCAAAAATATTAAATAGTCTATATATATATATATTTGCCTCATTTTATGCACTTCATTCTCCTGTCCAGCATATTGTATGACTTTGCAGACTCTTTAATGTTTTCTACTTCAACAAATTGTTCATTTATATTTCAACCAGTGATCCTGATCTTGAATTCAGTGTACAATAAACATCTGGCTTATTAACAACCAAATAATGGCTACCTGATATTTTATAACACAGTACATGTGACTGGGTCTCCCCTGTGGCCTCCTCCCGGTGGGACATGCCTGCAACACCTCACCCAGGATGCATCCTAGTCATTTGCCTGAACCACCTCAATTGGCTCCTTTCAATGTGGAAGAGAGCGGCAATACACACACACACACAGATGACGAGCTACAACTATGTAAAGCAGGCTCTTAGTGTATTGGCTCCTGGCTGGTTCTAGTTCTGATTGGCTCTTATTTTTTAACTTTTAGCTCCACCTCTTTTTGATCCTTTGTCTCACTCCTTCACTTTTCTAATGGCCTGCCTCTCCCAGAGAGCGAGAGAGAGACTCTGCACGTGCATTTATGTGCATTTTTGTGACGCCCACATAAAGACTCTTCTGAGAGAGCACACAGTTCGTGGTGGCGAGTCATCCCTGATGGGTGGACTCTGCGCCGTTAGTCAGGTCTTTGTTGTTCACAGCAGGCAACAATGACCAGTACACGTTGTAAACACAGCAGCCTGCTACACCAATCACACCACAGACTGTACCACACCATCCACATCAAGTCTCAATAAAAATGTCCTTTTAACACCTCATCAGGCAAGTTGTAATCAAATTTTTACCAAACCAACAATCAGTTGACACTGATTAAATCAAACCTGAGAACCAGAGTTATGTAAATAAATTTTGTAGCTAAATTCCTCTATTTTATGTATAATTAAGAGAGCGCTACAGCCCTTTTCAGCCAGCTATAAAGACATGAATGGGGTCCTCTGATCAAATATAATTGTCGTTATTTTTAGTCTCCTATTTCATCCTAGTTTATGTTTATGGTTGCACCAGCCTGACATTTGAGAACAGGCTGTTTTACAAAATTGTACAACCTGCGTCCACAGACACGTTTTAATGCACAGATCAATCCATCTGGGTTTATTTGGGGCCACCAACAACATATAATTAAAGCTTTATAGTATCACATCTGGTCATTTCTGAGCCTGCTTTGTGTTCATTGCACATTAGAAAATGGTCTGACTGCTTATTTTTCTAACATGACTGCATAACACACATTCAGTAGACCCTTTCACACCCCTTCAGTATATTTTCTTGCCACTGTTCTTTTAGAGGCTGTTGGCAGGTTGTGATGCACACTGAGGCTTCAGTTTTGCCACAGAAAACATGAGGGAAGCATGTAGAAAGAGAAAATGACATGTGAGCTCAAACAGAACATTTTGTTTCTCAATGTGAAATGGAAATAAATTTACTAAACAAAATTGTTCAGGAAAGTTTGTGCCGACTTCCATGACACAAGTTCATTCCTGCAATTTTGCAAGCAAAATGAACCTAGTGCTTATTTCAATTTTACTTTTGGCTTTGAAGCCTGACTACATTAACCACGTGCTTTAATGTTATGTCACCAACATGTCCTTTTAGTGTGAGATAAATCCATCAGCAGCTTGTGTTATAACTCTTGGTTAGTTTTAATATAGCCATTTATTTACCTTTATCTACCCACATTAAGTGAACTTACCTGGGTGGTTTACTCTCCATTACAGACCACATTACATCAGCATAATCAGCTTCAGTATCACAGAGAGATAATGTGTACTTAACATGTATGAACTGTGAAGGCAACAGTAGTTTTTAGTATTTCATGCGGTCTTTGCTGATGCTCTCAAAACTCACGTGAAACATGGAGGTGTGGGGGTTGGAGTGCATTAAAGATGATGGGCGGAGTAAAAATCCAGGGTGTGGTAATCAAATTGTATTTACATGATGTCATATGCATGAGATGCAGTGACAGAAGAATGAGGGAGTCAGCAGGAGGTGTTCCTCGATTTATTTCAAGCAATAACTGAGGAGGAAGCACAGGCTAAGGCTCATCACGCCAGTCGGCTGAACCAGCATGAAGACCCTGCTTTGGAAAATGCTCTTTATTGTAAACGCCTCGCCGTACCTGACAGGGCAGAAATTTGGTAAACATGTGTACGTGCAAAACAGGTTGAACTGGTATGCTGCTCAACAGTACTGCCAAACCAATTACGCTGATCTTTCCCCTCTAAGTACAAGTTGGGAAGAGAAGCAACTGAGAAAAGCAACCCTGGGAAAAGTTTCTGGTGAGTTCTGGATCGGTCTCTACAAAACAGGCACATACTGGAAATGGTCAGGAGGAGGATATGAAACCAGCATAGTTTGGGATGAGTCCCAACCATCTACATATTATAATCTTTTTGTTCGTGTGTGCTGGGACGGCTGTACCACGGGGACGGGATGGTTTGGTTCCTCACCATTGAGAGAACTGCCCTTTTTCTGCTTCAGCACAACAGTGATGGAGGAGAAGATGGCTTGGGAGGAAGCATTGGAGTACTGTAAAGAGACACACACTACGCTCACAAGTCTGACTTCTGAGACCGAGAACCTTTTGACCCTGAAAGAGATCCAGCAGGGCACCGTCACCGATCGGGTGTGGATCGGGCTGTGCTTCCTGGCTGATCGCTGGGTGTGGGTGGACGGCAGCCCTCTGATATACGAGGCCTGGTCAGTAGGGGATCGGGAGCACCAGTGTCCAGGTCGAAATTACTGTGGAGCTATAAACAAAAACGGAGTGTGGGAGAATCTGGACTGCAAAGAGAAACTCAGTTTCATTTGCGTGTAAATCCCAATTGCATTTGAGCTGTTAAAGCAAAGGTTTCTTTCTCAGTTTTTGTTTCTCTAGTTTTTGTGCTGAGATTTAGAGTCATCCTGTTTTTCTTTCATCCTATGTAGCGCAGAATGACAAACATACAACACGAATGTCTGTCAGCTTTATTTTTCTAAAAACAAATGTAGAAAAAGTGTGAGAATGTTTATTAGAATTTAACTTTGATGTAAAAATTCATTTAGAAACTTTTGCATGTGTAAAAGACTTAAAAATGGATTCTCATAGGTTTGCCAACCGTTTTGGTTTTTAATCTTTAGTGAAGTGGCATTACTTGACGTCATCTTTTAATGTTAGGCTGGTTCAAGAGAAAGGCTTCCTACATGCTGTGCTGCTGTATAAATGTTTCCCACAAACAGACAGAGAAGATCTGTTCCTTCTTAACCATATTCATCAATAACCAGCTGCTGATCCAGTGTGTTCCTCAGTCTGTGGAGGTACTCCAGTTCCACAGTCTTGGCCTGCAGCTGGTGACAGCGTTCATCATTCTACTCTGCAGCATTTCAGTTTAATCCAGGCTTATTTACATGGCAACAATTTTAACAACCTATAGTGGAAAGCCCCAACAATCGAGCGACCCCTTATGAGCAAGTACTTTGTGGCGTTAGACAGAAAAAACTCCCTCTTAGCAGGAAGAAACCTCCAGCCGAACAGGCTCAGGGAGGAGAGGTCATCTGCCATGACTAGTTAGGAGGAGTGAGGGGAGGGGAAAAGAAAAAGCGAGCAGCCCAGAGCTTCCAGCTGCGAGTGCTGATTAGAGCGGCCATCCAGTTCACAGGGGATCTTCAGAGCACAAAAAGGCTTCTGATGCAGTCCAGCTGCAGTGGATTGAAGTGCGCCTGATATCGGAGGAGAGACCTGAGACAACTGATTGATGCTGAGGACCGTTTTCAGCAAGGGATTCAGCAGGAGGCTAGCAGACTGAAGACTGACTGAACTTTCAAAATAAAAGTTTGGAGTGTAGTAGATAATAAATTTGTCTTTGATGGTCTTAGCATGAGAACAGATTGCACAATACATTAGTTATAAATATAATGTTATGGCTTTGGGTGCCAAAATGAATTAAATAAAACAGCAATAAATAATTAAATTAATGTCATTAGTTAATTAAATGTCTCATTAATTTACACTGAATATTAAATATATAAACAAATTCATTTCATTTAAAGTATTAAATACATTTTAAATTTTAATTGATAACACATTTAATTATTTAATGATGCCCTCCATACATTCTGTGGGAAACTGTATATGATAACAAGCAGATGCCTCATCATTGTTCTCACAGGCTAGCCCTAGATAATATCTACTGAATGTGTTACATCATCTAATTCTGTATATTTATCTTGACTGTGTTTAATAGCAACATGCATGTTCTGTCAGTAACGTGGATCACATTGTAGTCGGTATGGTTTAGGAGAGATGTTCTGGATACAAAACTGCGAATAAAATGATCAAACATCAAACTCCTCTTCATTTATAACAACACAAAGTCAAAATCACTTTTGGAAACAACAAAAACAAAAACAGGAGATTTTTATTCAACTTAAAAATCAGACAGGCACAGCATCTGTCTGAGCAAACACGTGCACAGACAGAGTGTCTACTGTAACACTGAATGCAGGACAGTCACAACAATGGAGGTGAGGTGGTGGGAATTATGGCACAGCTCAAGTTAAGACAGCAAACATGGAGGCTTTTAAATGAACTCCTACTTCACTACCTTTTTCCTTTAAACAGCCTGTAGGTCTGAAGAGACGCTCAGCGCCTCACTTTCATTAAACTGGGCTTATCTGCTGACTCACAGGAAGCCATTATTATAAACTCCTCTCACGTAAAACACACAATTACTTCTTGGTGGCAACCATCGCTGTTCTAAGATCGCACCGAGTGGTCTTTCAGTTTGCATTTTATGTACAGACACAAAGACATTATTCTCTATTATACCACCTCTTCTTTTATATTAATAATAAATAACATCTATGCAAACACTACAGGAATTCATTAGTGTGACCCTTTTTTTTGTTAAATCAGCAACTCTGTATTAAGTCACATATTTACAATTCCAGAATGAGGCTGTACAAAGACAAGATCCACGGCTCCATCACCGGTATGGACTCTTTATAAACATGTCAGCGCAATGATTAAGCAATGCTTCACTTGGAAGCTTAATATTCTGGAAATACTGTTTGATCAGAGGAGGTACCCGACTTCAGCAAAACCTGAAATACTTAAATGACTTCAACTTCGCCTGGTAACCTAAATATATATATGTGTACTAAGAAAATAAATTTGTGAAAGTGCTCATTTAAATGCAGGGTGAAGGGCAACCTGCAGCGCCTTTAAAGGTGGAGTTTTCTTTTAAACGCAGAAATCTGTGTTTACATTCAGTGTTTCCTACAAAAATCAAATCCCTCATCATAAAATAAAGTCAAAGTTGCCTTTTTTTTAATTTATATATATATAATGCTACTCCTGTGTGCAGAAAACAAGCAAAACTACCGAGAATTAAAACCACAGTGCTACTGAGAAGCTCCACAGGTTGTCTCAAAATGAAAAATCCTACAAATAATCAAACAATTTATTTATAAAATTCATTTAAAATAAAAACTCCATAAAATCCTGACTTTTTTGTTGGGTTTTTCTCGTGAGATGAAATCACTGCTATTCATTGATTTAGCTACAGATGTGGCTATCATTACGCCGAGTCGAAAACGCACCATAGTTTTATAGAAACGTAGCTAGCAAAGTTTTAAGCAATACAGCAACAAAGGCTTTAACACAGTTATTAGCATTGGCCTCCATTTTCCCATAATGCAGCTGTGTGAGTACTGATTGTCTGAGCCTGAAACAAATAAACTTCTCTGCTTCTTAAAAAAAAAAAAAAAAAAAAAAAAGATCAGTCAGCAAGTGCGAAACATTGCTCAATCTTGTCAGAACAAATATGGCAGAACCTGCAGTGCTTTGCTTCTTCATCGGATGTAAGGGACACCAGCTTATTGAGTGTCTCGTTCGTTTCTACGGTATTTTAAAACATCGTCAAAGGCAACTCTGTTAGCCAGAAGAGCCATTGGCCCCGTTTTCTGATCGCTAGTAGCCATACCTCAGGAACATAAATATTAGGAGGGACGAGTTCACTTCACAGCAGGGAGTGTCACTACAGTCCGAGACGGACATAAGAGTGCTTCAGGTGTAACATCACAGTCCCGAACAGTTTCACACACACACACACACACAGAGCACTCCTACTCATGTGTTTCAGGCATTTATCCACCTGCTTCCTTTGCTTATTATCTTGTTACTGCTGGCTCACTGACCCTGTAAGCTCCTCAGCTCCATTTACTTCTTAGATGATAATAATAATAATAATAATAATAATAATAATAATAATAATAATAATAATAATAATACAGAAGTATCCTCTTATAGCTCTTTCCCTTCTCTTGCAGCTAAAAACTTTTGCTCTTCAGGATTTGAGGCCCATTCGAGCCATCAGCTGTTCATACACAGTCCAAGCCATGGCAGCCATGAGAGTGCGTCGAAGAGACCTGGGCACAGCTCCACGAAAAAACCCAGCCATGCCGTGCTCCTGAAGAAAAGGCCAGAGCAGCAATCCTCAGTTAGATGTTATATAATAGTGAAAGTGTTGCTTCTTACTGAAAAACACAACAAAAACGTGAGTACACACCATGTAGATGCGGCGAACTGCACCCGCTGTGCTACAGTGGGAGGGTCTGACTTGAATGTGAGTCTTCACTACATCTGCAGGCTGCGTTACTACTGATGCCATGACACCCGCAATCACCCCACAGCTGAAGTTCACCAGCGGGGCGTAGGGCGCCGAGGTCACCTCTGAGAGAAGAGAACCCGAGGATGTCAGATGATTTAAATAAAAACAATCAGTCAAACCACAGAAAGAGAAAAATACGTGGAAAACATTAAACATCACAGTTTCACAAAGAGCTGCGATGATTCATTGAGTAACTCGATTATAAAGCATATTCGACACAAATTTCTTGCTGCGATGTTTTAATGTTAAAACTCTGTAGCGCTCAGTTGTCTCCGTGTAAGCGCGAGCATTTCACCCACATTTTTATTGGCATGTAAATACAGTGAGAGGGTTTTTGACAGATGTTGTTTTTGGGTAAAATACTAAAAATATTGCAGTTTCTAAAAATGTTACACCATGAAGCAGTGGATTGTTAAAGACCTGTGCTTTTCTCTTTTGAATATTTATTATGGCTCATTAATAAGACAAAAGTATTTATCAGTATTTAAAGTGTGAAAGGGTATTTTGAGAACGGCTGCCTTATCCCATTACTCTATTAATCGATACTCAATTAATTAAATGTTTGATAGCGACAGCCCTAATGTACATCACCAATTCACTTGGCCACACCCCTAACAGTAGCTTGCAATTACAAGGCAAGAACCCATTTTTAGACAGTAATTACAAGTTACTATTAGGAGAAATGGGATGCTCTGTAACACAGGCCTCCCATCATCTTAATAATACTGTTTAATTACAGAGTAAGAAGGGGAAACAGGATATTCTATATTAAAGCCTTCACTCCTAATAGTAACTTGCAATTACCATGTAAGAACCCCTTTTGCACATTGCAATTAAAAGCCCTCACATCCCCTCAATGATACTGTGCACCTACAACCAGAGACAGAAGTAAGGTTACACAATAATAAAACATGAACCTCTAATATTACTAGATAATTAGAATTTACAAAAGGAAAACAACCTTCTTTCTTACAATATACTCACAGTATAATTATTGTTACTCAGTTTTTTTCTCTCTACCTACATTTTAAGCATTTGTCATAAACCATTTAATTTGTTTACATGGTAAAAGTTGGGAAACTACATCAGAGTCGTATTATGAAGCGCTACCAAGACATCAGCGCTCACAGTGAGGGTTTTCCACAACATGTTGCTTCATATGTTTTACATCAAGTGCTTTTAGCACAAAAAAGGTGTGAAATGGAAAGAAATTGTGAAAATGGGAATGCATCAAGTTCAGGATTTTTGCTTATAATTAAATAAAAGTTCTCTTATTCACAAGGGGCCGTCACAGCGGGCATCTCCGCATATCTTGACTGGGTAGATTTTTACCCTTTGTGGTTGTGTCAGAAAGACACAACCACAAAGGGATTTGTGTCTGCTCCCAAGACTGAATCCAGGATCTTTCGTGTGTTATGTGAATGCAGAAACTGCTACACGATGGAGGGACTTGTCAAAGAAAATAAAGGACTTTCTCTAATGGTTCATATAAGCTGGGCTACCTTCTGTGGTGGACGTGAATAAATGTGATTGTGATTGTGCAGCATACAGCTGCTTGCAGAATTTTTAGCCACCCAATTTACTTCTTCAGTCATTCATTATCAGTCTGTGCGCAGCTTTACTGATTTTGCTCACAGAACGAACTGTACAAGCACTAAATCCACCCGATTGATTTTCTGCACAAGCGTTAAAACACTAATGCAAATTTCTGCATTATGTTCCTGGCAAAACATAACTCTTCACATTTTTCTTAACCTTCATTTTGATCTGCTGACTGAGTGTGACTCTCACCTTGAGGCAGCGCTCTCTTGGCCTGGCTGTAAAACATGACGTAGATGCCGGAGAAAGGAGCGTCGCGGAGCAGCGTGGCAGTCAGCCCAGAAAACAGAGCCCTGATTCCCTCCGTCTCATACATACTCCTCAGAGCACCGGGCACACTCACATAACTGTAAAAGCCACTCTGAAAAACACAGAAAAATTGAAATGAAATGTCTTTAATCATGCGGTTGATTGAGTGACAATAGATGTAAATGACTGCTTTTGTATCCACACTACGTGTCTCCACAGAAAAGAGGGTCATAATAAAATAGAGCAAAAACCTCTGACTAAAAGCAGTTCCACAACAACTTTATTTTAAAAACAGATGTGAGAAGATTAGTAGACATTTCATCTCTGACCATCTGGCGTCAGAGTCTGTTAGCTGGTAGATACCTCGAAGCGCGTCTTGATGACTGTGAATGGTAACATGCAGACTCCGGCCACAGCTCTGGCACCCGCTCCGAGCAGAACTGCCTCGCCAGCGTTGGGAGCTCGGTCCAGGAAGAAGTGCTGCTTCAGGGAGTAGAAGGTGCTGAAGTAGATACCCACCCCAGGGATGCAGCGCACAAATGACTGCAGAGGGAGAACAGTTTTTGTTGTCTTGGTTAAAAACAAAGGCAGAATTTACATGGGTTTCTTAGAGGGGAGCATGCGCTATGAGTTTGAGTGTTGGTGGGAGAATAAAATTTCAATTCAGTTTATTTATATAGCGTCAAAATACAACAACAGTCGCCCAAAAGTTCTATTTATTGTAAGGTAAAGACCGTACAATAATCAAAAGAAAACCCCAAGAATCAGAAGACTCCTTATGAGCAACCACTTGGTGACAGTGGGAAGGAAAAACTCCCTTTTAAAAGGAAGAAACCTCTGGTAGAACCAGGCTCAGGGGAAGGGCAGCCATCTGCGTACAAACGTGCAACAAACAGGATTTGTTGTAAATAATGAAAACGGTGCATTCAGTTGCTCACCGGTGAAACACCTTTCCACAGACTGAAGAACTTCTCTGTCCTAATAACATTGATGAAAACGCTAAACATTCCCACCTTGGGTGCGCTGCAAGACAAAATTTTGAAATCAATACAAACAAATTAAATTGTGCAAACAAAAAAAAACATTACACACTACTGTGCAAAAAAACTTAAGCCTCCTCTAATTTATATTTTGCTTCCAAGGAGCCAGGCTTTCTGAAGGTCTTCCAAAGTTTTTTTATTTGGAAATTGGCTGCTTTTCCACCAATTTTCAGTCCAGTCCTTGTACCCGACCACTTTCAGGAACTTATTTATTTTTTGGTTTGTTAAGCCACTTAACACTGACCTATGAGTCATTAGAGCATAAAATAAGACACGTAACTCAAAGGATGAACCAGTGTTGTGTCTACAAACAAACAACTTAACAAAAATTTAATTCTAAATTGTATCTTTAGGCACGGCGGTTAGCACTGTTGTCTCACAGCAAGTAGGTCATGAGTTCGACTCCATCTTTCTGTGTGGAGTTTGCATGGGTCCTCTTCCTCCCACAGTCCTAAGAACTGTAGTTAGTGGGGCTAGATTCATTGGTGATTCTAAATTGCCCCCAAGCATGAACGTGAGTGCAAATGGTTGTCTGTCTCTCTGTGTTAGCAGATTGGCGACTTTTCCTGGGTGTACCCCGCCTCTTGCCTCTAACTGGTATAGGCTCCGGCCCATACCAGATAAGGATAAGCTAAGTGGATGGATGGATCTTTAGGGACTTTTTTAAGAGCAGCCTGTCATAAAAACACATCATTTGTTCCCATTTTCTTTACTTAAATCTAGAGACCACAGTTTGACAGGCATGAAACACTATTTTTGCACCAAGAAGGCGATTGCCAAAGAGCTATTAGCAGAAAATTCAACATGTTCAGCATGATGTGTTCTTAGGAAAATGGATTGGCCTCCCCAGAGCCCAGACCTCAGCAGTGACCTCAACCTTAACAGAGAACAGAACAAAGGGCAGCCAACATCCAAAGGAGAGCCTTGAACGTCCTTGAAGAAGCCTGGAGAACTATCCCTGAAGACTACTGAAAGAAATGACAAGAAAATTTGCCCAGCAGAGTTCAGACTGTCTTGACGGATTAAAGCAGCTACACCAAATATTGTACAGTTCTAATGACTTGAAAGTCAAACTATTTCCATACACTGCTCCACTAGTTTTCAATTTTCAAAGCAAAACATAAATAAATGAGGGGTGGCCTAAGACTTTTGCACAGTACTGTAAACACTCAAAGACATGCTGACAATAAATGGTTACAGCTGTGGTGAATCACTATTGTGAAATCAATTACCACAGAAATGATCCTTCTGGAGCTCTGTGCTAAAGAAAGGCCTCCACATGTGAAATAAATAAAACTCCACTTTTAAATGTTTACATTTGCTGTTCTCAGTGGCTGTAATTGCAACCCAGCAGCCTGACAGCATAATTACCTCCTGCTGGTGTGACTAATTGCCCCATATGGGTCATACCAAGAGATTGAGGCTGGCACTGCCAGAAGATTTTGTCCTCTTATGCTTTTTATGTGTATGTGAGTGGGTTAAAGTCAGAAAAAGAGAGGGGGAGAGAAAAAAGGATAAAATCAGAGGCATGGTGATGTACACGTGTCTGATGTACATGCAGGTGAAATGTTCTCACTGTGTATCTGTGTGAATGTGTGCACACACCCGGGCTTGGCATTGTTCTGCAGGGTCTGCAGTCGTGTCTTCACCAGATCCAAAGGCTGGAAGAGGAGTGTAGAGCAGGTGCCACTGAGGGAGCCACACATAAAGGCTTTGAGAGCTGGGTGAGCCTGAGGACAACGACAGACATAAAGAAGGACGATGGAGACCGACAGAGAGACGAGGAAAAGGAAGGATGGGAGAAAACCAACGAGAGGACAAGCGAGGAAGTGACATGAGAAAGAAATGGCGGACCAGAAAAGAGGAGAGAGACAGAAAACAGACAAGAAGGGAGATAAAGCAGAAAGAAATGTAAAGGATTAGTCACAGCGTAAAGAGGATAACGAGAAAAATATGCCGTTCAGCATCTTCTTCGCCACTGGTCACCTCTTGCTGAACGGCAGAGAAATCCGTAGATATTCATTCTCAAACAACTATGCATAAAAACAGCTTGACAAAGCAAAGAAAATATCATCATAAATATACATGAATTGGACTTAGGATTAAAATCTAAATATGTTTGTGTGACATTTCCACTGCAATAAAACACCCTGTAGCACAGAGCAGAGGCCAGGTTCCTACACAGTGGAGATGATGGAGATGTGTAGAGACAGTTCACTCACTCACTCACAGACACACACACACTGTCTGTTGCATAGAATTAAAGTGAGACTGAACATTATCAGTGGGTACATGCCTTGTAGACAAAAAGGCAGGCAGAATGTGACACGCAGACAGGGGCTAAATTTAGCTACACCTGAAGGTAAACTGTTAAACAGAAATTATATCAATTGGCAAAAATAAATAAATATTCCAACAACAATAACAAACCACAAATAATCATAATCAGCCTTCTATACGTTGCCTTTACACACACACACACACACACACGAGACACTTTAAATCACACGTTGAGCACAAAGATGCTGTCCTACCTTCCCCGGGATGCCCGGGGCTCGGCTCTGAGAATCCTGTTTTTCCTGCATTTTGCCCACTTTCACCTCCCTCTATCTGTGATGCTGCTCTTACAAATAACATATTATAAAATAAACCTCCATCTCTTACAAACCTTCCCCTCGCTCACTCGCTCTCGCCAACCTACAATGGCTTTTCTCCTGCTTCCCGTCCTCCCTCCCCCATTTCAGCAGCCAAAGCAGAAGCTTAATCTAGCCCACGTTTTTCTACGGGCTTCTATCTTTATCTTTCAAACACACACACACACACACTCGCGCGTCTGTATTTGGCGCTCGCCCCTCTGTATAGCTCAGTGCTAGAATGCTTTTTTTTTTCAAATAGCATGAGTCATGGAGCAGTTCACGTGGACTTTACATTCAGGTCAATCATAAGGATGCTAGTTTTAGTTTTAACAGGAGAAAATATGAAGCTATACACTGAGTCACTTTATTAAGAATAGCTGTTCAACTACTCGTTAATGCAAATATCTAATCTAATTAATGTAAACATGGCCAAGACGACCTGCTGAAGTTCAAACAGAGCATCAGGATAGGGAAGAAATTTAATGTAAGTGACTTTCAACATGACACTGCTGTTGGTGCCAAACAGGCTGGTCTGAGGATTTCAGAAAACGCTGATCTTCTGGGATTTTTCCTACACAGTCATCTCCAGGGTTTATAGAGAATGGTCCAAAACAAAGGAAAACAAATCCAGTGTGTGACAGCAAAAATGCCTTCCTGGTGTCAGAGGTCAGAGAAGAACGAACACACTGCTTTGAGCTTTAACTAAAGCAACAGTAACTCAGATAACTACTCGTTACAACGCAAGTATGCAGAAGAGCATCTCTGACCAAACAACAGGTCAAACCTTGACGCAGATGGGCTAGAGCAGCAGAAGATCACAATGTAGCCAGTCCATAGATAAGGAAATAGGAAAATGAGGCTATAATTCACATGGGCGTCGATTTGCACCAATACTGGACAATACACGATTGAAGAAATTCAATTCAATCTTATTCTAAGAGTTTTAAGGTGCTTTACATTGTAAGGTAAAGACCCTACAATAATACTTTGAAAATAGACAAAACCCCAACAATCAAGTCGAGACCCTATGAGCAAGCGGATGAGTCTGGTTGGATGAGTCTCAATTTCTGCTGTCAGATTTGGACAGTAGGGTTAAAAATTGGTGTAAACCACATGATAGCATGCTCTTTTTGGTGTAATGTGTGTTATATTTTGTGTGTGTGACGACTTTGGGCCTCATAGTACCAACATAATAGAGCATTGTTTAAATGTTACTGCCTATCTGAGTATTGTTGCTAAAACAATTCATCACTTTAGGATTACAGTGTACAAGCCTGTACCTAATGAAGTCGCCTGTGGGTCTATACTGTCATACAAGGTGTGCATTTCCCTAGAAATACTGAGAGCTACAATTGAAATGGCATTTCTATAAGTAAGCGACAGACATCACTCATGTTTCCCTGCGCTAAAAATCCCAACTGTTATACGAGGGAAACGTGTCGCATCAGGTAATTGACCATTTGTCTGCACGCTGTCAATGACAAACATGGCAGCACTCACCGCTGCCAACTCCATCTTTGAGCTGGATGCTGAGCCGGACGGGTCCAGTTTCTCCTGTGCTGCCGCCGCCGTTTTGAAACCGGTTAGGTTAGGCCACAGTGGATTCAAACTGGAGAAATCAGATGGCAGCCATGAGTCACATTTCAAAACATTGAGGTTGCCGGTGTAGCGGCTAATTTAGCTGGCTAGCTAGCTGTCACCAGTGTGGTAAGGTGAAGTTAGGACATCGGCCAACATTCACAAGCCAGCTGTTCTTAAGTCATATAACTGCCTTAAAGCGACCAAAGATGTGAGCTCCAACAGGCAGATTAGTTTCAGATATTCAGAAAAAGTCATTCAAACACATCTAGCGACTAGCTAGCCTGGTAACGTAGCATGCTAGCTCCTCTTACCTGATGTTGTAGTGTTTCAGGGATCGCTGGAGGTGACAGCCACCGCTGTTAGCTGAAGAAAGTCCATATTTTATATTTACTGCGATAGTCTGAAAACATTTCCTTTAACCCAGCGTTACCTTTAACACGTTAACGCCGCCTGACAGGGCTAGCTCAACGACGTTAGTGTTAGCTAGCCAACTTCGTGAGTTGTGCGAAATAAAATGTAACGCTAACACGTCTGAGTGTGAGTTCCAAATAAACCGGGTGTGTCTTCAGTCAGACCACGATCACTAAACACGGGAGTGGTGAAACGCGAATCATCACATGTACCTGCTGCGGCTGTTAGTGAGCGGCCGGTAAAGTTCACCTGCAGGGCAAAGCCGACACACACACCCAGGGTATGTGTGTGCGTGTATTGTCAAACATGTTATGTATCGAGGTCAGTGTGACAGATATCCATCTTTTTTTTTCTTATTGAGCTCCTTTGACTTTTTCTACATAATTGAGTTTATCTGCTTACAGTGATTTATCATTTATTTATCTATTTCTGTCACAGTCACTTTTATTTGGCTATAATTGTATTTCGGCCGTTTTGCTATAGCAGAACGTATCCTTTACGTATGAAAACAGTTTGCCGATTTTAAACTTAAATGTTTAAATATTAGAATTATTTAAACATAGATAATTTGAATATCTCCTCCTAGTTTTTATTTTAGAGCACAAACCAGGACATGCATGCACTGTAAAATGTAAGTTTCTGTATTTCTGACAATAGCCTCAAGATGGCGCTGCTGTTCCACAGAAGATGAACATTGCAACATCAACAAGGTTTATTTGACATTTTCTTTCATTATTATAGGTTTAGAATAATCACCACTTGCTGAGTATACCAGAGGGACAGCTCTGATTGAGCTGTTTAGAGAACAAGGTAGTGACGTGTTGAGACGAGCCATGGTCGAGATATATTTGACAAAGGATTTTGAAGATTGAGCTGCCAGGCAGGAGGCAAAGAGGAAGACCACAGAGAAGCTTCAAGAATGTAGGAGGCAGATGATTTCCTGTGGCGACCCCTAAAGGGAGCAGCCAAAGATTTTACAAACACTTTGACAGTCTTTTAAAGGCGTCCGATTCCAATAAACACCACCAAGCAAGAGTTAATAGCAGAATAAGCAGTTTGCCATTGGCAAAGGTTTGGCAAGTTTCTCATGGGTGCAACCCACATACTCAAGTCTGCTGCTCAAACAACAAATGTGACAACATTTACAGGGAAATAACCAGGATTTCCAATAGCATAACATGTATTACCAAGAAGCATTATTACAAAATTATAATTGATCAAACCACTTGTGGCAAGTTTAAATGAAAGTAAACTACTTTTGGCAGCCTCCGTTTTCACAAGGGGTTACCACAGCAACATAGCTGTGCACGTCTGATTTTGTGCTGATGAAGGCCACAACAGTGAAACGTGAGCATGGTTGGCCAAAATAACATCTTCCCTGAAGCTTTGCAACTGCTCCTTTGGGTACTTTGAGTACCCAACATGAAGTTGCACAACATTTTGCCCAGAAAAAAACAAAACCACAACACACACACACACACACACACCATAACAAAGAGGGAACAATTTGGAAACCCCAAGATTTCAAGTTTTATAATCTGCAGCTTGTCCCACAGAACCTTTCAGTCATTATAAAGTGGACACATGATTACAGAAAGCAGCCCAAAGGCCGACTCTGAATCAACTACAGCTCAAAGTGAATAATCTCACAAGACAAGATTCAGATGCATTTATTCTCCATTTATTTCATTTAAGGCATTTTATAAAATGTAGAACAGCCTTACAATATTGGCATCGGTGTCCTGTAATTTCTTGATTAATACAGTGGCAGGTATTTACCTAAAATAGGGCAAGTTCAGCAGGTAGAAACGAATGTGCCAATAGAAACCATTTCAGCTGCAAAGCATAGCACAAAACAGGAGACAGATCCAATACATGATGACCCAACACCAGTAAAGTATAAAGCCAGTGCGTGGGGGCCAACCACCTATATTACTGCATTCCACTTAGAAAGATCTGAACATTTCAGTCGTGTTTGAGTTGGGATTGTGCAATCTGGCTGAGGTATTAACAGAGTGAGGAAGGGCATACAGTGCCAACGTTATACTGACACCAGCACAGTGTGAAGCACAAAAACTCCCAGAGTGTCCAAAACTAGCAAAGTGACAACGTTTTTTTCTCCCCCCCATTTAAATCAACACATCGACCTCCATCTCAGATAAACTGGAATGTTTGTTTAAACAGTGATATGTGTTATGACATACACGTTAAGTAGAAAAATATACTAAGAAAGTTTGTAAAGCTTTCATAGAAAACATTTGCCGACATGAGTAAGATTTGGCCAAACAGAAATGCATTACACTTAAAGCAGGATGAGGGGAGGGAGGGGATGCAAGGTTACATTTATATGCATTATTTTTGTGGTCCGAATTTCCCTCCTGGCTTCTCGTCCTGCTTTTCACTCAGCTGCACGTTCAGATGATTCACTCGGGAGTCCGCTATCATCGTCGCTGTCCCCAATACGATTCAGGTTATGTCGCAGAGTGTGAGACACGTCTCCACGCCTTAAGAAAAAGGAAAAACCATTAAAACACAAGTGTAGCACTTTTGGATTTTGGCCATCCTTCACTTTGTGCTTTAGTCCTGATTGCCTCAAGCTTTAAGAAAATCCTCAATTGTACACTTTCCCATAATGCATAACGTAGCAGGCTTCCTTTAAATGACATTCTGTAAATTCAGCTGCTTTTGACGGCTTTTAATTCTTTACCCCTTAAAGAACTGAGCGGTCTGTGTCATATTTCAGGACTTGCAGAACACAACAACTGGGTTTGCATCAGAAGTTAGTGAGGGTGGTCTCTGCCTATTCAGCTACCCTTGTAAAACCTAGGAAACTATTCTAATGGGCCTTTTTACTAATCTATACTGAGGTGTCAAAACTCATCATTAAGTGTTCAGCAAGGTCGTCAAATGTCACCTCAATGGGGCGAGCGCTGCTCAGCTGTTAACCCGAACACACTGTCATTACTAACCATTTGTTTTAAACAGTCCAGGAGAATTTTGTGTGACACATCTCATATCCTGGACTTGGTCTGACACTCTGCATATTGCAAGTTTAAAGTTTCAAGGTTCTTAATAGCAGCCTACAGGATGGTGGACAGAGTTAGTGCAGCAGCCATGCCTACAATCAATGTAGATTTTGTGCTTTGAATGCACGTGGTCATTATAATGTCTGTACTGTCGGCAACATGGAATATAAAACAAATTTCCTTTTTGGAAACAAAAGAATTTTCATGTAAAAACAAAAAACAAAACAAAAAACACGAGTTCCCCAACAAATGCCACTACCTAAGCTTGCTCTTCAGAGAGGAGACCTCACGGTTCATCGTGTCTGCTGACTCAGTTGCATCATCCAGCTCCCTCTGCAGCTTCCTGCGGTAGGCATTGGCTCTTGTCAACTCCTCCTCCGATTCCTCTAGCTGACGTTTCAGCTGACGCATTCGGCTATTTGCCTTTTCAGCCTGCGGAGAACAGTCAGTGTGGGAACAAGCACATTAGCAAGGAATCAGGCTTAAATATCAGGATGTCTTAGTCCTTGAATAACTTTGAAATTACAAGTAAAGCGTGATTGGGTTAACCTGATCTTTGTACTGATCCATGTTGCGCCTCTCGTCTTCAATCTGTACCAGCACCTCTTTCAGCTTCTTCTCTGTGCGTCTCGTCAGCCTGGAGGCCTGCTGACGCTCCCTGCAGTAAACGAGAGATATGTTGCAGTAAGAAAGCCAATGCAGTATATAAAACAAACTGTCCATTTCATCGCCCCTCACTTTGACTCTGTGTCGAGCTGTTCTTCCAACTGGGCAATCTTGGCCTCTAGGCTGGTGATGGTGAACTTGTACTTGGACTTGATGGTTCCTTCAAGCTCCTGCAGCTTCAGTTTCAGCTCCTTGTTCTGGCGATCCAGCTGTGAGCGAGCGCCCTCCAGCTGCTGGGAGTTGCTGCGCTCTGTGCTCACGTCTGAGGTCAGCTGATCGACCTTGTGTCAGACACACAGGAGAGTTACCGTACTGCTGATAACCACATGCCATATTCTGTAACCAATCCAGTGCCTTCATAGTTAAAGTTAGATGCAATTCAAGCAGGTTGAGGGTCACAGATGCCAACAGACTCAATAAAGTGACCCAAAAGGTCATATTCTGCCTCTAATATTCTTGATATTTATTTATAATCACCTCTGTAAATTCTTGATGTTTATAATTAAGCGATTTGTATATATTAATGCTGTTCTTAACATAT
The DNA here is from genome assembly GCF_018398535.1 of Haplochromis burtoni. Classification (NCBI taxonomy): domain Eukaryota; kingdom Metazoa; phylum Chordata; class Actinopteri; order Cichliformes; family Cichlidae; genus Haplochromis; species Haplochromis burtoni. The sequence continues at coordinate 493,322 of NW_024582542.1, forward strand.
TGAATTGTTTAAATAGTTTAGTCTGTCACTGTTACCATCTTGGAGCAACTGTAACCCACATAATTTCCTTAGGGATTAATAAAGTATTCTGATGATTAATCGTGTAGTGAAAATCTGATATTGTGGCAGACTCATGAAAGGCAACCCCTTTCATTTCTTTTTAAACTGGTTTTATGTATTGTTAAACCTACTCAACTAAAGTGTTCACTTTATTTCTGTGATAACTGATGACCAATAGAAACACTTAACATTAAATATTTGCCCTACTTATAAAATAAGATGTTAACAATCAACAGGTGTCTACCTGCTGTGTGCTTCTCCTCAGGCGATCATTGACCATTTCAGTGTTGAGCTGTTCCTCCTCGAGTTCCCCTTCGAGCTCGGCTATACGAGCCTCCAGCCTTCGCTTCTCATCAGTCAGCTGAGAACTGCAAACAAATGAGGAAGAGAGAAGGTGACGCTTAATGTGATGGTGTCTCGAGAGAAACGTGTAGCCTGTGCAGGCATAAGATTCAAAGTTGTTCCTGAAATCTGAGTTTCCATATTTAATTTTACCATTCGTGATCACACACACACACACACACACACACACACACACACACGCCAGTATTTCATTCATACATCTTGGTGTTGTTGCCGTTCAGCTCATCCTGGAGCTCATCCCTCTCGGTCTGAGCCTGTCTCTTGAGTTTTTCTGCAGCGGACAGTTCCTGGAGGAAATATTAGGCACAAGTTAAACATACTACAGAGTTACATGTAAACAGTAAGATTGAGAACATTTTCAATGTGTTGCAGAGTCATCATTTGCATTAAATGAAGACCCATTCTAGAGTTCTGACTCCAGAAAAGCAGACTGGGATACATAAAGTCATCACTGAGGAAGCTTTGCAAGAAGCGTCTAGCTCTTAAATATCAGTTATGTTGGCTAATTTTCCCTCACACAGTTACATCACTCTGTAATCGCCATTTCATCTCCATACCTCCTGGGAGTGCAGCATAGACGCCTCCAAGGTCTTGAGCTTCTTCTCACTCTCTTTGGCTTCATTGACAGCTTCATCTCTGGACAAACGAAGCTCATCCAGCTCTCTCATTATATCTTTCATTTGGGCCTGGAGTGTGGACATGAAATGTATTTAAGGTGAACCTTTAAATACAGGCTGTCAGCTCATTTTACAAAAAATTAAAAACTATGACAATGGGTGGCAATTGGTTTTATGGCATCTGTAAGTGTATAATAGTCTAATTTTAGAGTGACAAGTCTCTGTATTACATTCTGTGTTGTGTTTATGGATGCATGCTTGCATATTTTACCTGGAGTTTTTTCAACTGTTTGAGGGCGTCATCGCGTCCCTTGTTGGCAGCATCGATCTGGGCTTCGAGGTCGGCCAGGTCCGTCTCCAGTTTCTTCTTAGATGAGAGGGCTAGAGCGCGCTGCCTGCGCTCATCCTCCAGCTCAACCTCCATCTCTCGCACCTTCGAGGTTAAAACGGGTAAGAAAGAAATCATGGCTCAGCCAAATATTATATATCTGGAAAGTAATTATTTTGTGACGTGTTGGGGGAGCTAAGAGAGTTCTCCCATCATGCCTTGGGACATGTGCTGCTGTTTAGATGCAGTACCATAAGTGACTTCGGTTATGCTGTTTTGACCCTTGAAGCACAGTGTAGCACAAGCAAGTGTTTAATAAGGAGCTCCCCCTACCAGCTTGGGGGTCAAACAGTGAGCTCAATCTCTGTGTGGTGCTTTCTTGTAAAGATTCCTCTGCTTGCCATAATATGTTTGAAAATTCTCTGTGGAACCTGTTTAACAAGTTGCTTCCTCCTCTCTTCTCCCTGCTCGTCTCTGGCCTGCAGGTCTCGCTCAAACTGGGTCTTCATGGCCTGCAGGTTGACCTCCAGACGTAGCTTGGCATCTTCTGTGAGCTGCAGCTCATCCTCGAGCTCCTCCAGCTGGATTTTCATCTCCTCCAGCTGCTGCTCCATGGCACGCTTGGATTTCTCCAGGTCATGAACCTGAAGGTGAACAGTTTGCATTGATAAACAGATTTTGAGTAAAGTGTTGCTCATGACCAACTTCTGCCGAGACAAGTAGAGGACGCCGGCACCGTCTTACATTCTTGCCGACGTCGTCTTTGGACGAGACCAAGTCTTCCATCTCAGCTTTGAACTGTTTGTTGGTTCGGTCCAACTCGTCCTTCAGGGTCGTCATGGTCTCCAGCTCACGAGCCAGATTCAGTGCTCGTGTCTCCTTCTCTCTGGCTTCAGCCTCAGCCTTGTCGCGTTCCTCAGCGTACCGAGTAGAAATACTTTTTTCCTCTGCCAGCATCTAACAGGAGAAGAACAGCAGAAATAAATTGCTTCATTTGTGAAGCAAAAGATCCACTTTCTTCTTCAACTCAAGTGGCTGAGAAATCAGGTTACTCTACCACACCCGTAATATTTTAAAATCGATTATGTGTGAGGTACATGACTTTTTGTCAACGTCTCGGTTCTTTACTTTCTCCGTTACTGTGTTGAGCAAACAATCCTTCATACACAACAACAATCCGACTTTATATGCATATTAAAGAAAGAAATATAACCACTAATCACAACTAGGACAGTAGGAAACAGTCTGCTCTTATGGCCCTTTGATACCTGATCAAACTTCTTCTGCTTTTTCTCCAGGTTGGACACGATCTGCCTCAGATGGTCCTGGTCCACCATGAGGTCATCCAGCTCCTGCTGTAAACGGGTTTTTGTCTTGTCCAGTTTGTCATATGCTGCCGTCTTTTCCTCCAGCTGCAGTGTCATGCTCTCCAACTCCCGCTGGATTTTCTTGCGGTTCTCCTCGGCCCCCTCGAACGACGAGGCCTCGTGTTCCAGCTTCTTCTTCATGTCCGCCAACTGAGGCGGGGGAAAAAGAAACATTTGTAGACGTTCTTGATCTGTGGTAACTGAATCAAGGTTACAGCAGAGGAGAAGATCTCTATTGGCTGCTGTGTTGTATTGCATTGTGGACTGACCTGGGTCTGCAGAGTGGAAACCTGCTTCTCCACGTTCTTCTTGTTTTCCTCCCCCTCCTCCAGCATCTCCCGCAGACTGTTCTGCTCCTCCTCCAGCTGCCTCAGGCGTGTGGAGAGGGAGAGCTTCTGACGAGTTTCCTCTTGAAGCAGCTCCTGTTCAGTGAAGGAAATAGAATATAATCCGAGAAGTACAATAACTTATTACTGGTTTGCTCAGGACTTCGACCAGTGATGTCCACCCTCAATTACTTTTATTAAAAATCTTTTTCTTTATACAAAAAAGTAACATGAAATTATTATTTCTGCATTTTCTGTCCTTGAATATAATATGTGTAGCTAAGTTTTATAGCATATAAACTAAAAAAATAAACCCTTTTCATTAGAAGTAATACCGGTAATGAATTTTGGCATTTTCACCTGTGCATCCTGCAGCTGAGACTCCACTGAAGAAAGGTCCTTGCTGGATTTGATGTTCTTGCCCTCTGCTGCACTCAAAAGGCTGTTTGCATTGTCCAACTCTGACTAGATATGATGGAGGAAAAAAGAAGTCCATTAAATAACAATTCACTTGCAGCTGCATCCTCCCCCTGTACAAGCAGTTAAATCAACCTTCTACCCCTTAAATAAATCACCCCTGCCAGATGACTAGTCATACCTGCATCTTTGTTATCTTGTCGGCGAGCTCCTTCCGCTGGCGCTCACTTTCTCCATGTTTGACCTGCAGTTCTTGAACCTGGGTTTCGGCCTTCTTGCGACGGTTTTCCGAGTCCCCCTTACCTTGAGTCAGAGTCTTCAGCTCGATCTGCAGCTCATTCAACTCGCTCTCCAGGGCATGCTTCGTTTTCTCCACTGATGCTTTGTTCTGCAGGAGCAACAAACATCATTTTTATTTTTTTATTTATTTATTTATTTTTTTAAGATGACTGCTGACACCTCCATCTTCTGACCAGTTTTTAAATAACCTTTTTGGCCTGCTCCAGCTGTTCGTTGAGCTCATCGAATGCCTGACTGTGTTTTTGCCTCATATCGGCCATCTGCTGCTCATGAGCCTTGGCCTCATCCTCGAGTGTCTTCTTCAGCTGGGCAACCTCACTTTCACGCTTGCTCCTGCATGGACAGGAGGAGGAAATAAATGACCAGAAGCACAAATCTCAAACAGTTCGTTTACATTCAGTAACTGATGGAGGGCTATCTTAGTCTTGAATCTCCTAACATACAGACTTGTATTGTTCAAGTAAACATAAACAGACTTAAGGTCCAGAACTTCAAAGGAATCGGTCATCTCATTTTCCAATAAATTGTTGGGTCACATCTATGCAAGCCTGACTGTCACCTCAGCTCCTGCTGTGCTGCAGTGGTATCCAAAGTGTCCTCCAGCTCAGTCTTGAGTGCCTCCAGCTCCTCTCCGAGGTCTCGCCGTTGTTTCTCAGACTTGGACCGTGCCTGCCTCTCCATCTCCAGGTCCTCCTGGAGCTCTGAGATCTGGGCCTCAAGCTCTCTTATCTTCTTCTGGGCAGTGTTCTTGGCTGCAGATTCTTCCTCAATCCTGGCGGTTAGGCAGAAAGAGTTAATAAAACAAAGCCAGTCTTCCTTTTGTTAGTTGGGGTTAGGGTAACCCTACCCTAAATGAATTAAGTATTGGACTAACCTAGCAAGTGCAGCCAGGAGTTCCTCCTCTTTTTTGGCCAGCTGAGCTCTGAGTTCAGCAATCTGGGCCTGCAGGTCTGCAATCTGGTCATGGAGCTCAGTAGAGTCTCCCTCAAGTTTACGTCGGTTCTTCTCCAACTCCTGGCGCACCTTCTCCTCTTTTCTCAGACGTTCTGCATTAAGAAAAAAAAAAGTAGGAAAAACTGCAATCGACTCAGTGGATTCAAAAACAACCTCAATGATAAACACTTGCCCTCCAAATCTGTGATCATGGCTTCATGTTTATTCTTGAGTTTCTGCAAGCTTTTGGACTTCTCTTCCTCCTCAGCAAGGTTGGTGGTGAACTCTGAAACCCTCTCCTCCAGCAGTTTTTTCTCCTGAGGTAAAAATGTATAAAACATATGAACATTTAAATTGTTGTTATTCTGCTGGAATATTTCAGGGTTAAAGAAATATTCTTTGTATTGTGAAATCATCAGTATGGGGATGTTAGCATGATGTACAACACCTTGTTAAGCTTGTTGTTCTGGTCCTCCAGCACCATGATGCCCTCCTCGAGTTTCTTCAGCTTGGCATCTGTAGTCACTTTCTCCATCTGGAGCTTCTGCCTGGCTGCTTCCTCCTCATCCAGCTGCTGTTCCAGCTCCTGTATGAACCAATAAATACAAATAAATGATATTAATAACCTTTCCAAAAGAACATTTTGATTTCTCTTAAAGCCCGTCGCCAGGACTTTACAGACCGTGATGTTCTGCTGCATCTTTTTTCTCTCAATTTGCATCTGAACGACCCTCTCCTCCTCTTCCTCCAGGCGAGACTCCATGTCGTGGAGGATTTCCTCCAGCTCCTGCTTCTTGATGGTCAGACGGGATCGCACCTCCTCAGCCTCGGCACAGAGGTCCGTCTCAGCCTGAAGCTGCTCCTGAAGAGCCGATTTCTCTGCATTCAGCTACCAGAGGAGAACAAAGGTTAAATCTCCAAGCTTCAGAAGACTTCTCATTGTGACATGTGTGTTATGAATTTTTTTTTATGTTCTCGGTTTAAACTTTGCCACATTCACACAAGAGAAAATTTAACTGATCAAAAGGTTAATATGCGATTCTTACCTGTTGCTGTTTGGCCTCATATTCTTTGATCAGCTCCTCAGCCTTCTCTTGTTTCTCCTTCACCTTAATCAGCTCCTCTTCCTTGGCCAGCATCTCCTCCTCCTGCCGACTCACCTGCAGCAGAGGCTTCACCTGGAGGAGGACAAAAAAAGTGGTAAAATGGCACTGAAGAAAAACTGAAAGCAAAAAGAGTGAATATACTAACACTAAAATAACAAAACCTGATTGGAGACAGTTTGGAAAGTTCAGGTAAACTCTTAAAACTAAATTTAATTAAACTTTAAGTTTTCTAAAATAATGTAATTTGTCACACAGGGAGTGGCCTTGAAACCAATTAATCTGGTCTGCTTACGTTTGTCCCAAGTCATATCTCTAACCCCACCCATGAAAAAAATCAAAAACAAAAAAAACAACAAAAAAACAAAACCCGATATTCGTCTGTTACCTTGGTGAAAAGTCTCCACCACTGCCAGTTCCTGAGTTTGAGATAGGCGGCACAGTTTCGCTGGATAACCCTCATGGCTGTCAGCTGCTGCTGCCTCTTGGTGAACGCTCTATAATTAGAATCACAAATAAAGATTACCCTGCAGACCAGATTATGAGAACCGAGTAAGAAATCACAGCATGCTCCAATGTTGCCCATGTGCAAAGGTGCTAGCTGAAATAAAATAAAATAGCTGATGTCTCATACTTGCGGGCCACATATCCTCTGCACCAGGCCTGGAAGCTGATGATCACATCAGTGATCTTTATGTCCCTCTCCTCCTCCAGGTGGGCCAGGACTCCAGCCCTGAAGAACACTTTGCTCTGACCGATGCGGAACAGGTTTGAGTCGAGCTCCAGGGCTTTGATCTGACATGCAGAACAGGGAAGTGTTTCAGTGAAACAAAACAAGACTTGTGACGAGTCCTCTTGCTCTTATGATAAATTGAAAGCTTCTACAGCTGATCTATTGATTGTGTTGTTCTTACCATGAGCACACAGGCTTGCTTGCCGTCCATAAATCCCTTTGGAATAGCGGTAGGAGTGAGGATTTCATACCTGAGAGAGAAGATCACCATTAAATCAATTAGCAGATAAAAAGGCTGACACTTTCAGGGTCAAAACTAATCTGTAAAATCAAATCCATGTAATGGAACAAATAGGCTGTTTTTTCTGTCCTTTCCTGTTTGGAAAGCCCCCCCCAAAATAAAGTGTACACAACGTAAAGTGTTGTGTACATGACGTGTTGAGTGTGCAGAACTAAATGGGGCATCCTGAACACTTCTGATTAAAATCGAATGTAGATCATTTTCATGTTTGTGACCTACGTATGTTGCGAGACTGGTTCAGTTTGTTTATTTGCAAGAAAACTAAGAATAAGGATTTGTATGTAGATTTGATCAGATGTGTGGTTTGCTCCAGTTTACATTTTTAGTTTTTGCACTGCAGAATAAATTAATATAACCATTTCCTTAAGGGGAGATATTTTCCCCAATTGCACATTAAATAAATTAAAAAAAAAAAAAAAAAAAATCAAGTTGTTGCCTCAAGTTAATGAGAAAATAATTTGGAGATTATTTAGCATTCAGACTGCTGTTGTTCTACTTAGACACTGAGGTGGTTTAATTAGGATATCAACATTTACAGTATTTAAAGAATGAATACAATTTATATAACAGCCCATCATTCTTGTATGAAATGCCCTCATGGGAGAGTTTATTTAGCAGTGGGGGGGAAAAAAAATGAGCCTAAACCTCTTATATAAATGTATAACAAATTAATTAATTAAAAAAAACAAACAAAAAAAACAAAAAAACCTACCTCTGTCTGAACTCCTGGAAGACGATGCGGTTGGGGAAGCCCTGTCTGCAGATCCGAATCCCCTCCAAGACTCCGTTACACCTGAGCTGGTCCAGAACCAGGTGAGCTTCCAGTTTCCCAGCCTGGAGGAAGAAACGATTGAAAAGATGGATTCATGTGTTCCGTCTATTAATCCTAGAAATGCTGTCAGTTTCACGGTTCAGATAAACAGGCTCAAGTTGGCAGATGCACATGATCAGTTTTAATCACGACATGTGACTGATGCAACAGTCACCTGCAGTGCTGAGAAATTCATCGAGTGTGGCATCAGTTTGTTTATTCAGTACCTTCTTCTCGTGGTTCGGGATGATGCAGCGGACAAAATTGGGGTTGGTGTTTCTAAGGGTGGTCATGAGGTTAGTCAGCTGCTCCTTGTAAAGCTGACCCACGGTGCGGAACATACCCTTTCGAGTTTTGAACGCACCCTGCGCAGAGTCCGACATTCCTGCCACCTTATCCAGGCCGACGATACGATCCACTGTTAAGATGCACAGAGCACAACTGAGTTCAGCTGTGTTGATCATTGTGTGACTTGGCTCTTAATGGTGCTGCTGACACTAGTGAAGCTAAATTTTTATGCCTCACACTCAAAGAACTGGGCCTCTTGGATACACAGATAAAGTCAGTCACATGACCTACCATCTCTCCACAAGTCAGAGGTAAACTTGTCTGTAGACTGGTTGAGCAAAGTGGCCACACACTCATTCAGAGGATCCATGTTCTTCATCAGCCATGCGTTTGCCTTGTAGTCCACCTGCAGGAGACGGATGTAAAACACAGGATGATCAGCAACCTCGGCCTTATTTTTAAGTTTGTGCTTCAAATGCCCCATTTTATATAGAACCTGATGCTTTGCTGCAATGAATAAATCATGCACCTGGTAAACGTGTTTTTGTATTCCGCGACCCTGAACTGGATAAGCGGTTCAGAAAATACACTGATGGATGAATGCTGTGTGGGCTGTCATTTTGCTGCCATCTAGTGGCACGTAGAAAGTACATTACTCAAGTTGTGACCTTAATATTTTTCCGTTTTATTTATAAATCCCCAAGTTAGTTGCCTAAAGGTGCTTTGTGTTGCAACAGAAAAAAAAAGAAAAAAAAAAGAAAAAGAAAAAGCCAAATAATCAGATGATCTATGAGAAAACACTCAGCGACGGTGGGAAGGAAAAACTCCCTTTCAAAAACTGGAAGAAACATCAAAGTGACCGTCATCTGACTCAAATACAGCGTTAGAGTATTTGAAAATTACACTCATCATTTAAGAATAGCAAAGTAGTAAGGAGCCGGAAATACATGGACAAAGTAAACTTATAATACATCACTCCCAAAGTAGTTTGTATACTTGTGAGATAATACAGCAACAGTGATTTCAAGGCTTATTTACAGGTTCAGGAACAGAATTTATAAGATTTCAGTTAACACTACTAAAAATGTTGTGTATCATTTATTGATTAAAATAAACACTAATTAAGACTAAAATAAAAATGATTTCACATCTGACCTTTCCAGCATAGTGAATGATGCAGAAATCTGCATCATCCTTGAGTTTTTTGGGTTTCTGGAACTTGGGGTGTGAGCCCTGCTCCTGAGACACCTTCTCCACAAACGACTTGTCAGTGGCTTTGGGGAACCAGCACTCTTCATCCAGCAGGGCCAGGATACCAGGAGGACTGGCCTGTAACACACACACACTTCAGAGGAATCCACTTAATCATGAAGTTTGGTTTCCATGCCACAATTATTGCACAACTGTTTGCTGTGAAGAACGTAAGCGGAAATTTCTGCAGAACACACGTAATTAATCAGAGGCGTCGCTCCAGGTTAAGACAGTTACTGCCGGAGGAGGAATGACAACTATAAGCCAACATACAGGTTTTTCAATGAGGTCGATGCAGGGCTGCAGGTCGAGGCCGAAGTCGATGAAGCTCCACTCGATGCCCTCCCTCTGGTACTCCTCCTGCTCCAGGATGAACATGGTGTGGTTGAAGAGCTGCTGCAGCTTCTCGTTGGTGTAGTTGATGCAGAGCTGCTCAAACGAGTTCAGCTGCAGGGGAGAAAAAAACAAAAACAAAAACAAAAAACAACAAAATAAAAACCCACAAAGGACAGAGTCGTTTCAGTAAATGGAAAATAAAACATTTTTCCCTTGTAGAAATAAACGGATTATTTTTTAAATAATTTACATTTATAATATTTATGCTGAAAAATCATGAGGTTACAGTTTGAATTGCTAAACCTGGTGTATAGAAGTATATACACAAGTTAAATCTTTCGGCTGCTCCCTTTAAGGCTCACCACTGCAGATCCTCTCCTACTCCCAACCCTCTGCATGTCCCTCCCTACATCCATGAAGCTTTTGTGTGGTCCTCCTCCTTTTCTCCTACCTGGCAGCTCCATCTTTAACATCCTTTTGTCCAGTATATTCACCATCCCTCATCTCTGTGTCCAAACCACTCAGCCTGGGCTCTCCCTCTCTGACGAACTCATTTGTAATCTTGACCGTTCTGCTCACCCCCGATGAAAATCTGAGCATCTTCAACTTGTAAACCTTCCCTTTCACTGCTATCATGTTACAGAAGTTGATTGTCCCTTGTTTCGGCTGGTGGATCCCTGGTATTTAAACTCATGTGCTTGTATTATTTTGATTGAACTTTCCCCTCTCTGCAGGATGCAAAATCAAACGGACAATATTTAAGTCTAAATGTACCTCAAAGATCTCAAATCCAGCGATATCCAAGATGCCAATGAAAGAGGCTCCCTGCCTCTTGGTCTTATCCAAGGCCTTATTGATTCTCATGACCAGCCAGCGGAACATCCTCTCGTAGGAGGCTTTGGCCAGAGCCTCGACTGCAAACTCGGCCTGCTCCTGAGTCTGGGCCTTCTGCACATAGTCCCTACCAACCTGGCGAAAGGAACAGGACACATGTGGATGAAATGTGTTCCTAAAATGACACGACACCACAACGATCACAGATTTTCAGACCTTGATTCTTGGAGACAAGATGGCTCGTGTGAAGTCGGTCACATTGATGCCGAGTAGGTGGCACACTTTCTGAGCAGCTGGGGGTGAAACACAGGTATCATATTGGAGCATGCAAAGGTTGATGCGTGAATGAAATGGCATGCAGCTGAAGGCACGCATAGAGGACAAGACGATGATGGTGTGTGTAAATGCGTATACCGGTGTCATCGGGCAAGGAGGCCTGGTCAGAGTTGCGCTCCTTTTTGAAAGTCATGTTCCCCAACTGCAGCACGGCAGACACCAGCTTCAACAGGCCTGACCAAGAAACAAAAGTCAATGTCTGCATGTCTGGTAACCTCGCAAATTAAAAAAAAAACACCCAAAAGATATTCGGACTTATCTGGGAAATCAAAGGCATAACTAGAACGCAATTTTTAACCCTGCGCTGTAACCTTACACATAACCTGACGTCCACCTCCCGAGACACATCAGGTCGACCCAGCCCGCAACAACTGAATGGTGTAGGAGTCCACGGTGTAAGGTTGTTCAGACTAAAATTAACCTTGAGTTGTATAAGTAGTATGTCTACTCTATACACGACTTAGCCCAACTTCCCAAAGCTTTTCTAGCCTTTCCCAAGTTTGTGCAACAGCATCATGGTGATGTCACACCAAATCACATGCATTAAAGTCTTTTCTTGAACTTGTCACCCATCTTATTTAAAACATAAAATAGCATTTCTTTGGAATTTAAAATAAATGCCTAAAAATGTGAGATTTGAGAAACAAAACAAAACCCCCCACAACACCACCACCAGGTAAGACGTGTGTGGAAAACCTTAAAAAGCATTATTAAAATCAATTAGTCACAAAATTAACTTTCAGACTAACCGATAGTTAAAATAAACAAAATTATAAGTACCAGTTATTTCTTCATCTGGGATGCTCATGATGTTAAAGGCCTCCATGGTTTCGGCGTACAGGTCTTTGTCCTGCTGTCCGGGAATGGTCACATGTCCGTTGGACAGGAAACGGTACTTGCTGTAATCCTCCAAACACAACTCCGCTGGATAATAACGAGAAGGAGAGAGAGATTTATTCACCAAGTACTCTTCATTTTATTTCTGTAAAGCTGAAGATTTGGGCCTTGCATTGGCTCAACCGCAAACAGAGCTCTGCAGTCGCAGTGGCTGTAACGACGGAGTGAAGAAAAAGTGAAGCTCCATCATCGCGGCCCAAGTCGGCCATTTCTGATGCATTACTATGAGTTCTTCATAGATTGCAGTGATTAAAAATGTAAAGCACATGCAGCTGGCAGGGCTGGCACAGTGACTTGGCTCTGTGCAGCCTCTCATTACATTCAGAGAAAAGTGTTTCAGTGCTCACAGCGCAGCTTCTCCCCGGCTCCCGTCAGCATGTAGTAGAAGATGTGGAAGCCCCTCTCGTCTTTAGCTTGTCTCACAGCTCGAGACTTCTCCAAAAGATCTGACAATTCAATCAAGGACAAAACATCAAAAGGAAGAGCAGCAGCACAGCGTCATCTATAAGAAAAACCAGTTCATGGTAAAGTGATTAATTTAATCTGTTTGGCACCTTTGAAGCCCTCAGATTTTATTCATCACTTTATCTGAACTTCAGTCCTTTTCTTACAGGAAGGCCAAATGTCCAGACTACTTTTAATGATGCATAAATCAGAACTTAACAGGTGCAAGGTTTGGCAAAGAGCAGAGACGCCGCCACAATTTTTACATTTGTGAGGGTGGCCAGTGCCCCGCTTGGCTCACCGTCAATGCCGCCCCTGGGAAAGAGGTGTAAGAGTTCACGGGAACATTAGCTCTTTTTTTCAGATTAGGCCAGAAGAAATCAAGTTTTAAAAGGATACAAGTTTCAATGTTGGCTCCAACGATGTAACCATTGACATCAAAGTTGATCCTGATGAATTTTCCCTGAAAAAGATTTTTTTTATAAATCCACCACAAAAAGACATTAAGTCAATTTTCACCAAACTTTTATAGACTTTGTCTGAAAATAATCAACACATTTGGACCAAACAGCAGGAACTTCTACTCAGGCAGCATCTTTCACCAGTGTGAGATCCAAGGTGGACCATTTCCTGGTAGTTGTATAAACATGTAGATAACCTTTTGTAGCTCAGATTCTTTCAAAGTTGATATTTCTATTGTAAGTACTATTTAAGAAATACAACTACAAAAAAACAAAAAGAAAACTACACTATTGGAGGGTTTTTTTTAATTATTTGTTTTGGTTATGTATGTTTATTTGGGGATTTGGTGTTTTGGAGGGAATAATTTTATCGGACAGAAATAAGTGTCTTTACTGCACATGTGACAATAAAACTTTAAATAAAAAC
>NW_024582542.1:506274-521424 GCF_018398535.1 Haplochromis burtoni
AAAAAAAAACGTGACTCTTAAATGTCAATGTGATTCTCCCAAAATGTGTCCTGAGTTTATGACTGAAAAGATTTAAAAACCCTGGTTGTGTCTACTGATTTCCCGGTCATCCGGGTTGCAGTAGTTTAAGTGCTTGAAATGAACGACGTTCACACGTTACACTGTTTCAAAGGAGTGAATGAGGCCATCTAGTGTGAATGAGCATCACTGAACAGCAGCTCTCAGATCTACGACGGAGTCTTGAAATCTCTTCCCCACTCACACCTTGGCTCATGTGACCCTTAATGACTCGAATGATTACAGGGTGGGTGGATCGGCAACTCTCAGGACTTGGTATCTAACTTGCGTTAATTATCTGCGACTCTCCATCAGTTTTTTAAAAAAATGAAAAGACCTCCTGGATCAGAGGAGAAACATCTTTAAGAACTACAGAGAGAAGTCCAGATGCCTTCATTTCAAGCACTTTTGCATTCATCCTAAGTGTCAAGTGTTGTTGCGTCATACATGCTAGGCAGAAAAAGTTGGTAGCTTCTGCTGTTTGAACCCTTTTCAAAGCTTGTTTTGAAAATTTAAAGAAAATAGAAAAAGAGCAGCTCTTACAAATCTTGAGGAGTTGTCATTCTTTACAGTCTTTGCGTTGCCAAAGGCCTCCAGGATTGGGTTTGCTTGCAGCAGCTGCTTCTCCAGTTCCCCCTGACAGAGAGAAGTCGGAGCCACAACAGAGTTGGATTTAGTGGTTTAATGTGACACTCAGATGGACGCTGGTTAAGCAAGCGCAAGTTTAGACCACTTTTCCTGCAGCTCTGTGACTAGCGAGTGGAAAACAAGTGTGCAGCGACTTATTTACTTTATTATAAACAATTGTGTCTGCACAATTAAAACAACAGCCTCAGGAAAAGGCATTATTACACACACTCCTGCACATTCCAGCACACATTCCCACTGCACAGCAAGCCCGCTCAAGCACAAAATCCCTGTAAGATTTTCTGTCCATGCATGCACAAACAAGGGATCACAAGCAGCACACATGCAGGTTAGTCAAACCCCAAAATAAATTTAAATGGGATAGTTTTAAATGGGAAGTTTTGTGCATTCCTGCTTGGTAAAATTGTGTTGTTATACAGCTGAAACTAAGATGAAATAACATGTTTTGTGGGTTTGCAGTTTCCACATGCTTTAAGTCTTTTTCCAAAGCTAACTGCTTGATCTTAATGAAGATACAAATGGTCTTTCCTCAGCCAGAAAGCACATTTCCCCCAAGCTGCTCCTTTGAAGCCATTATAATGGTTAGTTTTGTGTAATCTTGAATGCATTTTCTTCAATGTGAAGAAAACAAAATTGGTTAGTAGAGAAAACTTAAGTGGACATTTATGGAGGTCATAAATGAACTCACATGTGACAACACAGCAGAGCCCTGGAGAAAAAGTAGAAAAAAAGAAAAGAAAAGAAAGTTGAACATATTTGATGCCATCTTCAGTGCAAGTATTTCATGACTGCAGAGGAAACCTGCTGTCACCTGGTGACTCAAGAAATGACTAATTAAGCAGCTCATGTCCGGTCCTGCTGAATAACCTACATTTAACATGAGTAGTACATGAACACACACGTGCACAAACACATCTGCGTTCTGCTTCAGCTGGAGCCGCCGCAGAGGTGAGGCGGGCACGTCGAGGCCTGAAATAGGAATGTGGTCGCACACAGCTTCCTCGAGTAAATCACGTTAAACAGATGGACTAACAAGGAAATCTACTGATACTTGATGTCAGAAGAGGGGAGGGAGAACCAGGTAATTCAACGTTTGTGCAAAAGGAAGCGACGATGATTTGCTAACCTGGTCTTTTTTGGACTTGAAGGATGAGGCGACATGAGCAAGATACTGAATGACTTTCTTGGTGTTTTCTGTCTTTCCTGCTCCTGACTCCCCACTGCAGCAGAGAGATTTACACACATGCATTATGATTAATTTAGAACTGATAACTGACGTAAAAGCAACAACAAGACAGAAAAATATCACTTTGCAGAAATTTAAGTAAATACTGATGCAGTTTGAGGTTAAAGTGATATAAGATGGAAGTCTATGGATTTATATCAGCATAACCTTAAGGCATAAGACATTTATTTAATAAAAACTAAGCCAAAATGCAGAAGCAGTGTGTGGAAAAACTAAAGTACACCTTTGCTGCCTGTACAGGAATTAAGATTGTAAGTAGCAGCCAGGTGCCGCTATTTAAATGCACTTTATTGACCGATCATCAGCGAGTGTTGAGCGCCTCTGTAAAAGCAGAAGTTTCGAGGGTTTGCAGGTCTGACGCATTCAGATGCGAGTCATTGTGGTGACGACGAGGAAAGACATCAGCAGCGATTTTAGAGAATCAGATGCTGCTGCCTGTCAGCGTGGGGTTATACGGTCGTTTCCAAACAAAGCATTCAAAACTGACAATCTTCCCAGGAGAGCCACTCCAAAGTCAGACCGCGCACCACTTGAAATATTCAAGTTCACAACAGTATAGTTAGAAAAAGATTGAACAAATACGGCTGTTTGGAAGGTCTGCCAGGAGAAAACAACATCTGTTGCAAAGTTACATCTGAACATGCAGTGTTCTTTGTCTTGTCAGCATCACATTGATGAAGACTCCAACATGACATACCACTACACACCTCATACAGATACCAAACCCAGTGTGGTGGTGTTTGCTTCAGACTTTAAGACAGCTGTGAATAAACCAATACCCACAAACCCCAGTGACTGTGGGGTGGACTTTTCCACGCTCTGCTTCTGTGTGTTATGTGGTTTGTTTTATTTCACGAAGTCTTGACAGTTGCACCATCAACTGAGGTAATGACAGTGTTTTTATGGCCTTTGGGAGTCTAGAACAATCAAATAATTTAGTCAAGTGTCTAATGGAAGACCTCCCTAAGCTTTACTACAGTGTTGGCATGAAGGAGGACACACTTCTAAAAACTGAGACATCAAATTTTTTTAAATTAAAAAAAAAAAAAAAAAGCTTAAAATTTTGCTCTGAAAATGAAACTTCTAGACTAAATATTAGGCACTGGATATAAGGCATGATGTCAAACTTTCCGCTACAAGGAAGAAAAAAAAGAAAAAAAGAGAAAGACTTGCGTGCAGAGGATGGACTGATCTTCACGATCTGTAAAAGAGAAAGATGAGACTCCAGATCAGAAACTAAGGTGAAGTGTGTGACATTTTAAACATTATTTTCCTTAAGCATGCCACTAAATTTCTAATTACATCTTTGTACGGTACATCATTGACCTGATGGAGTATGGAAGTGTTTAAAACTAATTTTACAGCTGCCTTACCCTGCATCATGCTCCTGTAGGCCGTGTCTGTGATGGCGTAGATGTGAGGGGGCATCTCGTGCCTCTTCTTGCCCTTGTACATGTTCACAATCTCCTCACTGTAGATGGGCAGGTGTTTGTA
This sequence comes from Haplochromis burtoni, assembly GCF_018398535.1. Taxonomy (NCBI): domain Eukaryota; kingdom Metazoa; phylum Chordata; class Actinopteri; order Cichliformes; family Cichlidae; genus Haplochromis; species Haplochromis burtoni. The sequence goes on from NW_024582542.1 coordinate 509,720, forward strand.
CGGGTTGATCACAACGCAGAAGAGGCCGGAGTACGTCTGCGCGAGAGACAACACGAGACCAATCAGTCGACGAGGAGCAGCAGCAACAACATCGATTTCGGGAAGATCGGCGACATTAAAATGCAACAAAAACAGATCCCTGCCCACTCACATAGATGAGTCCGGAGTAGTATCTCTCCTTGAGGTTGTGCAGCACAGAGGCCTCGTTCAGGCAGGTGAGCTCCGCCATGTCCTCCACCTTGTTGAATTTGGGTGGGTTCATCTTCTGAATATCATCCTTGTTGAATTTCACCTGAGATTAACAGAAGCAGAGTCAGGCTTGCTGAACAAGGCTGGGACAGTAAAAAGTACACACTGCAACACAGGCTTGTTGATTCTTCAGTTTCACCTTCTTGCCAGAGTCCGTCAGCTCCACCATGCACTCGTCTCCCTTCTCCTCTTTGATGGAGCCGGCCTCAAAACCCATCTTCTCACTGGGGACCCACACCAGCTTCTTGGTGGCCCAGTCGGCCTGAGCCAGAGGGTCGGTCAGCGCACTGCGGTCCCCATACAGGAACTTGTCTGCATCAGTCATGGTAGCTTTTAAAAAACAAAACAGAACAAGAGCATTTTAACATACCAAAACACTGACAGTGATCTTTCACATTTTACAGACAAGAGCACTGAAATTATTGGGGCAAAAAATAAATTAAAAAAATAACTTTCTGTGAGAATTCAAAATACCTCCTTACACAGGGGTACGCACATTACTTTACAGCAGCCGTTTCTGTGAGATTAAGGGCTAGAGATATGATGCGCTGGATTATTTTGACAGAATTTCTTGCAGGTACAGCGAACAAACTCTTGAGTCTCGAATCACAAGCTCCCAGAGACGCTGCAGAGTTTACCAACCTCAAAACCACAGTCGAGGCAAAAATACAATTTAAAACGCAGATGACTCATGAGTCCAAGTCATCTACACAGCCTGTACAAAAAACTCCATTTATTGTTGTGCAAGATTTAAGACCATCGAAGTGACTGCACGTTTGATTCATTGAAAGATTTCTACATAAAGGCAGGCTTACGACACTGAAAGCAGTGTGTTCACAGTGGCAGCTTTGTTGCACGTCATCCTTCCTGTTGTCTCTTTTGTGTTGTAACTGAATTAAAGACACAAATGAGATAACGCTGAGTAAATAAAAATATTCAGATTAATGATTCAGATCAGACCACCAATACTGAGGACTGTGCTACCTCATCTTATGTGTGTGCGTTTGTGTTCTTTTTGAAGATGATGAGAACTGCACCACAGGTTTGGACATCTGCTCTGCAGCTGTTCCCCGCAGTGTCATTATGACCATGTAGCTTCTTTTCCTGCAACCACCTTTAACTTTAAACCAGAGCTGGGACAGCCAATCAACCCAGATACTAATGTCAGGATCACATTATTGACCCGAGGCTCATCGCAGTCAGACAAAATGATTCATCTCTTTTCAGCTGTGCTCTGCTCAACGACTGCTTTTATTTTTCTACCTGTCCATCTTTTGTTCCCCATCAGGCCCGCATTCCTTCCTCACCAACTCATTACACAGAATTCCACAAATTCCCGACTCCTGCTCATCATCCGTGACCCTCTGTTCCAGCACAGGTGATAAATGTGCAGCTATGCTGCTCTGTGTAGAGCCTATATGTAAAAAGCCTGACGGAGGTCTGTGGACGGACGCTTTTGCACTCAGAGTGGTAGAAAGGAATGTCGGAGCAAGTCTGGACAGGTGGAGAAATGTGATTATTCCCCAGCCACACCCTGGAGAAGTACTCGGGGCTGCAGAAAGAAAAAGAAATGCCCTGAAAGACATTAAAAACCTAAATAAATAATCAACTGGATGTGACCTTGCCAAGAAAATTTGCACATGGTGAATGCAAATTAAAGTTATTGACAGCCAGTTTTTTCCCCCCCATTAAAAGAGTTTGTTCAGATGAACATATAATCTTTTACTTAAAGCTTAGAGCTTTGAGTCGTGCCCACTAAACAACTGTTTCATTTTCTGTCAAGAAAAAGGCACGTCTGTGACTGAAGCGTGCAACAACTCCACTTTGTTGCACAAAAGAGAGACAAACCAGCACTGATAAAAGGAGATGATAAGCTTCTCATAGATCAAACTATTTGGAACCAGTTCTCACCCCTGATGTTCAAAGCCTTTAGATGACTTAAGCTAGTGGAATATTTCCCCTTCCTGAAGTCATATTAGAAAAATCAAACATTAGAAAACCAATGTTTCAGCTACATCACGCAGGCCGGAAACTACTGAACTCCAAGCAGAGAGGTCGGGAAAGAACTGAAAACATCAGACTCAGTGTAGATACTGTAGGTAGAAGATAAAGTTTTCCACACATCAACACCATCCTTCACCGATTAAGGATATAAATGCAGGTCTGTTTTATCGAATGATCCTGAAATGATAAGTTGGGCTGTAAGAGCGTTCATCATGAGCGCAGCCTGCACACCCTCGATGCTGAGACTCATTCAGAGGAGCCGACGTCTCTTGGATCAGAGGTTGGATGGTGCAAAAAACAGCAGAGCGGTGTGTGTGTTTGTTTCTGTGCAGAGATAAAGGCACAGATAGAGTGTGCGAGTGCGCTTAGAGTGAGGGATAAAAGGGATCAGTGGAGAAGGTGTCATCTGTGTCTCTCCTAAGTTCATTATGTGCTCAAAGTCTTGAAGATAAGTGGGGGAGGAAGAGGAACACACTGACATTTCCTCTGCTTTAATTTAGGACTGAAATCCTGCAGAGCGTCGTGTGCGTGAAGCTAAGCTATGACGGCTAAAGTCTTTTACTCTAAACTTTTTAGATTCACATGCATGCGGCTTTTTTGATGAAGCCACCAACAGGCCAACTTCCTCAGGAAGTTGCACACAGTGCCTTTGCACATTTTGACACGGTGGAACAAAATAACAAAAAGAACTACTTCAGTATTCTCTGTTCCTTTTATAATTAAAATCCAAACATTAGCTATCGTAAGCCGTGTCCTGGTGAACCTCCGCTGAGGTCGGGATCAAGCTTGACCACATCTGGAAACAGATCCACGCTCAAACACAGCACACGCTCTCCTATTGTCTGCAAGGGCCCGTTTAATCTACCTCTCTTGTGTTCTTCATCACGTTTTCAGCATCTCCTCCACTCGCCTGCTCTCTTTTGTTCTTGGCCGCAAGTCAATCCCGGCTTTATCCGGGCTTCTGTGGCTCTTACCTAACACAGAACACGAGTCCTGTCGTCTGAAGCCTGGCTGGTGATACGAGGCCGGTGGGGTGACAGACTGAGGAGGAGATGTTGTTGAGAATTGTTTAAAATGTGACTGCAGTCACAAGATGTTTGATATGTGAAACGATCGTGGCTGGAAGATGTAGATGGACAAGTGAACAACAGGTCAAAACAGAAAAGTCAACTTTAAGCCGAAGATGTTTTGCATTTCACTTTGTGTAACAGGCAGAGAGCTGACTGACACCGAGGGTGAGATGGCGTTTTTTTCTGCAGGACCTTGGCTGATTTTGTGGTCACAGTGAAGTTTAATTACAAAAGAGGAAGAATTGATTATGATCAGCAACCGGTTTTTGCAAGATATGCCCTTCATACAATTTAAAAAATAAGTAAAAAAAAACAAAAAACAAAAACAAAAAAACAAAAAGGGATCTTTTTAAAAATAAATAAATAAAAAAATTCGTGTGCTGCTGCACTGCTCTTTGGTGTCTGCTCTCCAATTTTGTGCCCTGCAGACAGACATAGCAGCTGGGTGTGTGCAGTTTGTTACATGAAGTCAAACAACTCATCTTGTGCAACAATGACAAAAACTGCATTAAACTCTGTAAAAAAGGCAAACATGAGCTCTCGGTACCTCAAATTACTTCAAATTTTGTTTGTGCCATATTGTCATCGTCATCACGTCATGCAGCCTTCCACTCAGTTCATACAGGCCACCAAAATAAAACTTAAACCACATGAAGTTTATTCAGCTGTTTGAGGCTAAAGTTCTGAATTATTGTGAAGGTTTAAAGCCCGTCGAAGTAAAGCTCTCTGATTGTTGGTTTCACAGGTGTGAGAACACAAACACGTCTGCAAGCTCGCGTCTCAGCCAACAAATACAAAAAAAGTCACTTTAAATTGTTGTAGAAATAATTCCGCAGTCAATGAGACGATAATGGAGCACGCGCTTCACCTGACGAGAGAACCTGCCCAGGTGTGAGCCATTACATATCTTATCTCTTAATTTCTTACTTTGAAGTCTTCGCTACAGCATTTCTATCTCTCTACCTGCAGGAAACGAGGTGACACACCTGATTTTCAGCTACAGGCACTGCAGGTGTGATGAGTCGCCTTCCTGCGTTCCGTTCGTGTTTGCAGCAGTCCTCCTCCTCCACCTCCTTCTCGACACCTTCACAAAACAAGCAGCTGCTCAGGAGGGGCCACAAGAACACCACCTCTCCGCTCCTCTTCGTCGCGTCTTCAGCCGGCTGTCCGCTCCGTCAAGCGCTCCTGCTGCTCAGGCGTGGATCAGCGAGGATGCGTCGACTCCACCTGGGATCGGCCCAGTTTTATTTTTCGCAGGTAAGCCAACGGCCCCGCCCCCTCCTCGCGCGGTGTTCAAGTGCTCCACGTAAAAACGCGGACTTGTGAGTCGCTCTGAATCAAAAAGAAAGAAATTTGCTATTTTACAACCCGGATGGAATTTTTTTTATAAAACAAACAAAGTGCATAAATCATAAATGTTGATAATGAAACAGAAAATGGAAAATACAGTTTGACTGACCATACTCACTAACATCCTCCACTTATTATGAAGAGCTGTCTTATGACTCACTTAAGTTCCTTGTCATTTTTTTCCCTGACATGATATGATTGTCTATCAATAATGAATGCACAGCTTAAATAAATACCTGTTGTCTTCCACAGCAGTACTGGAAAAACAACCAAAGGCTTTCAGGGACTAAACCTCATTGAACATCACACATGTGGAAGTGCACAAATGTTCAAAAAGGTTCAACAACTGTAAGTTAGACTCTGAGGAGGAATGTAATGTCGAAATGTTCACTGGTGCAAGATCACTGCTCCCTATAGTGTGTGTGTGTGTGTGTGTGTGTGGGGAGGGGGGGTCTGTACCTGCAACGGGACCAGAGGTGTGGCACCTCTCATGTGTCATTAATGACTGCAGCATGTAAACTAACATGTAAGTCTCGTGCACAAAGTGTGTTCCTGTTTTTATCATTTCATTTTTTTTAAGTGGAAGCTGATTGGCCCCACTATCACTGCAGACGTGTCAGCCACAGTGGGCCTTTGCACCGTGTTTCTGACAGGGTGTTTTTATCTGCAACAACAAATTACATTCTAAGGTAAACTGAAGTAATAGAAACAAGAGCTGTTCTCACAAACATCCGAGCACATCCCAAACAAGGCCAAACGTTTACCTGTACCTTGTCTCCCGTCCACCAATGAGGTTCTGGTTTAATTTCCTACCTTATAAGGTCAGAGATTTCCAGAAAGAGAGAAGGCGCAGCGCTCTGGGGCGGAAGGAGGCGGGGTGTTTTGTTGCGAGGTCTCGCTGTGGTGTAACTTTCGTTTCGAGCCCTGTCTTTAGCCCCAGTCCCGCTGCTGTTAAAGACCTGACACACATCAAAGATGAGCAGAAATGTAGGAGCAGCAGGTCGCAGCATGAACGGAACAGACGGCACGCTGTGTGTATTCATATCTTTGTGGGGACCAAAAGTTGGAAGTCTACTTTACTTGTGGGGACCAAAATCCTGGTCCCCACAAGTTAAAGGCGTTTTGAGACTTTAGGGAAATGGTTAAATTGGGTGTTTGTTAAATTTAGGGTTATTGTTAGGCATTCATTTTTCATAGTTATGGTTAGGGAAACCATTATGTCAATTAGATGTTCCCACAAGATATGAATACTTGACTGGTGTGTGTGTGTGTGTGTGTGTGTGTGTGTGTGTGTGTCTTTAACTGGTTTAACCTGTAGGCAATGAAATTAAGCATACACACTTAAAGTCAGGATTACTGTGAATAGATTTGTCCCACCTGGTGGATGAAAGGAATCCTTAAATGTTTTACACATAACCCTTCACTGTAAATGCCTTCATTAAAATACCTCTGAAAAAAACCTCTTTAAGATCCCCACATCTAATTAAACTACATCTGACTCAGCACACAACATATTACAGAGAACTGTGAAATTCATTATTAACACTTTATTTTTCTGTTTTCTTTTTTTAGACTTTGATCTGGTAACAAATCTGAAATCTTCTTGAACAAGAAACAATGTCAATAAATTCATTTTTACTGTGAAAAAGTCCTGAGCCATCCTTCATATCTGCATATTTTGCTTCCAAACAGACACATTTTCTTGTAATTTCTTGCAGGTTCTCCTGGCTTTCTGAAGATCATCCAACTTTGTCTTTGGACATTGCTTCCTTTTTTCACTTGTTTTTAGTCCAGTCATTTATTAGGACCCCTTAACACTGATCTGTGAATCCTTCAAGCATAAAATGTCACCTAACCCAAGGGATGAACCAGTGCTGTATCTGCACATAACAGAAAACTAAACAAAAAAAAAATTAAATTGTGTCTTTAGGCTCTTTGTTGCTATAGCACCCTGCTGCAAAAACACACAGTTCATGTTAACAGAGTCTGACAAAATGATGAAACAACTAGGTCAATCCCAAAATCCCAGGGATCAATAAAGTATTCTGATTCTGATTAACCCAAAATTTGGCATATCTTGGCACAGTGTAAAGTGTGTCCTTAAAATTGCAGAAACTGGACAAATGGAGAACAAAAGAAGTGAAGGGTCTAAAAACAATCTACAGCATTTGCTGTAGATTGTTTTTAGACCCTCAAAGTCTAAAAACCCTCAAAGTTTTTAGACCCTCAAAGTCTCAGCATCTCAAAGTCTTGATGTTAAGAGATATGGGGAAAGAAACAACAAAGAGCTGACACAGGACCTGTGAGTTGCCTCCGCACCTTCAGCTGATCCTTCTACTCTTCAATGGAGCCTCATCAGAGGCTCAGTGGAAGAAAAATGGGGAGCAAAGGTTAAGGTGTGTCTAATTACACAAGACCTGGACTGAAAATCAGACCTGATGGAGAGATGAATCTAATTATGAACCCAGTAAAGTACCGTGAGATTTTAATCCACCATCCAATACCATCTGGAAAGCATCTGATTGGCAATGGCTTCATTCTTCAACATCACATTGATCCCAAAGACACAATAAAAACATATTTTAAAAAAACACAGGCACACAATGGAGCACTATCAGTCATGGATTGGCCTCCTCCAGAGCCTGGACCTCAACATTATTGAGGCAGTGTGGCAATCACATTGACAGAGAACAGAACAAAAGGCAGCCAACATCCAAAGAAGAGCTCTGAATGTCCTTCAAGAAGCCTGGAGAACGTTTCCCGAAGACTACTTAAAGAAGTTGTCTTACATCCTTTATTTCCATGTATGTCTTTACACGTTTCACTAACTTTCCCTCACATTTTTCTACCAACGGATAAAGAAATGAAGAGCGCCTCAAGCCACACGGTGCTGTGATTAATTACAAGTCATAAAACAATATCTTTAGAAAGATTCTGTTTTATGTTGCGACACAGATGTCTTGACTTTGAGGGTTTCTGTGTCTTTTCTTCTCTATAAAAATACAGAATATTCACGTTCACGAGGCTTCAACCTCCACTTTAGAAAGTTCAATGCTGACTGCTACCACTCTGATTTTTCTTTCACATAATTATCACACATCATCATGTGAAACTTGGGGAAACTTTCCACCTCCAGCACGTTTTAACCCTTTTGCACAAGCCTGCAGAGTTTCCAGAGCTGTCGGCTCACTCAGTCGTTATGCTGGTGGTTTATTTTTGCTTCCTTGGGGCAAAGTCTGTAGTTACATCACCTCACATATAATGCAGCTTCTTCTACTTCTGAAATCAAGACAAAGAACGTATTGGTCACACAGCAGTGACTGATAGGTGATCTTACTCTGTTTATTCCTGCGTAGTACTCGGCATGATCTGCTCAGTGTGAGCTTTTAATCATATGAGCAGAAGCAGAGTCATGCCAAGTCCTGTTCTGTCTTGTCATGCATGCAATTGTGGTAAATTTCCCTGTGAGGGGAATGTGCAGACGCCACAGGAAGAAGAAGAGGAGGATAAGTGTGTCTGCCTTCACTTTTACCTTCACTTTAGATGGATGGAGTCATGAATTAGAAACGTTTTTTTGGGGGGAAAGCAGAGTTCAACGTTACTACACTAACCAAAAAAAATCACTTAAACAGAATCTGTCTGACAAAGTGAAGTAGACTAAAATAATCTCAAGAAACACCTAAATGACAAAGTTCACTGACATCTAAAAACGGAGAGAACTTGGAACTACGCTGAACCTTCCCAGGAGTGATCAGCCTTTTAAAATTACTCCAAGAGCTCATACACGACTCTTGGATGGCTCTGAATGGCTCACAGTCAAAACTTAAATCAAATCGCGATGCTTTGGCATGAAAAAACTCCAGTGGTGGAATTAAAACAATTCTGTGATTAAAAGTGGGCCTAAATTCCTCCACAGTGAGACACTCATTACCAGGCACTGCAAATACTTGGTAGCAGTTCTTGCTGCCTGTTGTGTGTGGTCTATTTCTTTCTGTGCATGATTGCTATCATCCATCCATCCATTCACTTCCGCTTATCCCTTTCAGGGTCGTGGGGGGCTCTGGAGCCTATCCCAGCTGTCATAGGGCGAGAGGCGGGGTACACCCTGGACAGGTCGCCAGTCTGTCGCAGGGCCAACACACAGGGACAGACAACCATTCACACTCACATTCACTCGCACATTCACACCTAGTGGCAATTTGGATTATTCAATTAACCTATCCCCACAAGTTGTGGGGATTGCTACCGTTTTCTTTATTAAATTTTAACACACTTTTCTTTCTTGTGCTACATTTTCTTACCAGAAATCTCCAGAAGTAAATCCGCTCTGTGTGGAACCAATAAAGTCTTATCTTCTGTTTGAGATGTGGCGGAACAGCAGATTCACATCACAGATGTGCAGCCAATAAATCTGCAGACACTGTGCGATGCTATCATCCCAGTGGACCAAAGTCTCAGAGGAATGTTTCCGGCGCCTCGTTAAATCTATGACACGAAGAGTTAAGGTGGGTAGGAAGGTTAGATGGTTCAGTCCTAGCAAGGTGTACGTAAACTCAGAACAATTATTATTTCCCAAATGCTGATTTGATGGCTTTCTGCAGGCCGGTCGGTAACGTTCACTTTAGTGTTCTGGAGGTAGTAATGGCCCAGAAACACGTTTTCTGTTCATTGGTTGATGATTTCTTTGCAAAATCTTGAGGAGACTCCCAGTTCCAGATTTACTTAAACATCCCCGCAACATAATACTCCCACCACCGTATTTCACTGTGCAGACTGTGTCCTTGGTGTACTTCAGTCTGGGTTGAAGGTGTCTCTTCTGCAGACTCTCACACAGGTGAGGATATTTCAAAGAAGATAAAAAAATACCACAAGACAAACTTTTTTTTTTATGAGTTTTTATTTATTTATTTGATTTTTATGTCTTTTATTATGTTTTTTTTTTTTACTCCAAAGAGATCCTGAGGTATTCACAATATAATGGCATTTATTTTATTTGAAATGACACTGGGGAGGGGGATGAAATACAGCTAAAAACAAAAAAATAAAACAAAACAAACAAACCAACAAAAATAAAAAAAAGACAAAGGAAATGGGCAGTAAAGCTGTGTTGACTGATACAACGGTCAAGACAATAAATCGGTGCATGTGTGTGTGTGTGTGTACATAAATGAAGCCTTTGAAGTCAGTCCTCTTACCCCCCTCACCACGCTCACAAGCAAAATCATGCAGTCTACACTGACAATTCAGAAGGAACAGGCAAAAAAAACCCTGTCAAAGCAGGCATGTCCCAACCTCGCTGTCATAACAACAAGCCAATCAGTCCACTATTAAAGTAGCTATCACCAGCTATACATTTTTAAAGAAAGTCAGCGCTGAGGGTGGCATCCACTGATTAAAACCATCCAAATTCAAACAACTTAACTGAATAATTAGCGAAGCACTTGAATCAAACACACCATGCAGTTGCTCCAAACCATGGAGGAGTCTGATGGGGTCTTCTGAGAGGGTAAACAGCAAACAAAATCATCTGGGAGTCACATTAAAACCAGAAAGAGTGATTTTTACTGTGCTGCACCTTTCATCTTCTTCGAAAATAAACTTTTAATCTACCGAGCAGACTGTACATTAGTGTGGTGATCGAGCACGACATTTAGCTTTCTGTACACGACGGTAAAAATGCCAATAGAGAGTCTACTCCTCTGCCTTGTATCCTGTTTGCCCTCCACAAAACAATAAAAATTACATATTAAAAAGAACCATAAAAAAAACAGACAAATAACATACAAAGGACTAATAAATAAATACCAGTGAGAAAAATACACTGTTGAATCATCTTCTTGCTCTGTCTCACAGATTTATATGATTGATAAAATAACTGCTGTGACTCTTAGAAAATAAGGAAAACACCCAATATTCTCCTCCTGTCTGCACAACAATCTGCAACACAAAACAAAAATAAAACCATCACAAGTGCAACATCAGTCACAACAGTCTCAGCAATTAAAAAAGAAAAAGAAAGCTCTGGTGTTTTACCATCAGCTCACTACTAGAGCAAACCAGAAAGAATAATAAAAAAAAACAAAAATAAAAGGGACAAAAAACCCCAAACCAAAACACAAACAAACAAACAAACAAAAAAAAACAGCACACAATTTATGACCCAAACTGGGGTAACAAGAAATAAACTGATCATGATATCTGATCAAAAGGAAAACAATATATAATAACAATCAAAATAATAAAAAAAATAAAAATACTATCAGACTTTGAGTTCAGAGGTCATCTTTTATGTGGCGGTTTGACAAAGGTGGACAGACCATCTACAGCGTAACGGGAAAAACCAACTGCTCCACCTCGCCTATAAAAAGGAAACCTTTAGAAGAAAGACGGACCGCCCCCGCTCTCGATCACCCACTTATTTCCTTGTTCAATTTGGTGTCATCTTTGCCCTGAATAATAATAATAATATTAACAACAATAATAAAAACAGTAATAATAGTAATTGTGATGATAATAAAAAAAAATAAAAAATAAAAATAAAAGCTAATAATAATAATCACCATCAATAAAAGACTTTTGGTAGACGATTAACCATCACGCACACTCTCCACGCGGCTAACTGAAAAGAGAAACTGTGCACACGAACGAGGCGAAAACAGGACAAACACTGTCTGCTAATAAAGATCCAGCTCCTCCTCATCCTCCTCAACACATAGTGACGGGTCTGAAGTGAAAAAGCATGTTGGGGAAAAAAAAACCAAACAAATTCTCTTTTCCTAATTACACAAAAATTCAACTTTTTTGTTGCAAAAGCAAAAATACAGAGTACACGTGTAAAAATCATAAATAAGAATAAAGTTTTGTGCATCCCCGTCCCAACCGACCATTGTCTTGGAAGAAAACAAAGAAACAATAAAAACAAAACAATGGCAGTTACAGCGGTGACAATAACATGCAATCGATATACTTTACAGCATTGATCTGTTACCTCCCCCCTCGTCAAAACCCCCCAAAAACAAACCAACAACAAAA
>NW_024582542.1:521570-527964 GCF_018398535.1 Haplochromis burtoni
GGGGGGATTTTTTTTAAAAAAATGCATCGATGCCAACTCTGTATGTACACGAAGCATCTCCCCCCCACCTCACCAGATGAAAACAACTTTTAAAAACAAACAAATCTGAAGCAAGCTGACATGGTTTGAATGACTGCATAGTGAAAATGATATTTGGTTTACTTACAGATGGGGTTACAACACGCACACGCGCACACACAGACTCCCTCACAAGCTAATATACACATAAAGCCACTATCGGCAGTAGCCAGCATTGCTGTGTAGAATGGGATAACTTTATACATTTGGTGTGTGTGTGTGTCTAGTTTAGTAATCAGATGTTTAATCCCCCCCCGACTCTCACACAAACACACATACAAGCAATTACATGTGACAGGATTTAAAGGTGGTGTGTGGCACCGTCAGCCAACCAAGTGAAAATGCACACCAACGGCACGGTCGGCAAGTGTGTGCGCGTGTTTGTGAAATACATGTCAGCTTAATAACAGAGAACCTCGACAGCGGGAGACTGGGTCCAGCTTTATCACGAGTTAGCCGAGGCACACGCATGCACGCACAGTTTGAACACTGAGCGCTGAATAGGAAGTGCGGCGTGTACTGCCGAGCTTGTATTTGAAACTGCACCGATGAGAAGAGCTCAGGCTGCTGTGATGGCAGAGCACCAGAACCAGGGCTGTATATAATAGTTTTGAGGGGGGGGGGGTTCACCCGTCGTATGGAAGTGTGCACCACTTTAAATCGGTTCCAGCTCACATCCGGTGTCCGTATGAAAACCAGAGAACGGCTGAACTAACGGAGTCAGGCCAACTCCACCTCACATCTGCTCAGAGGCCTGGGTCAGTGAGTCAGGATCAAGCCGGGTTTTTCTGCATCACAAAGCTGGCCCACCTTTAACTGTGACTAATTAACATGATCGGGTCACACCGCAGTCATCATTCAGAAACATTTAACAACTTGGAGCGAGCTTACAAAGCCAGCAACCTAATCAATCAGCATCTACAGATAAAAACCACAGAAAGACTCTAATTGGGTCTGAATTATCAATGAGTGTATTTTAAAGACGCAGCATCATCTGTACACGACATTAAAGGTCCGTGTGTGGGAATATTGGTTAGAAATCAAACATTAATTTCAGTTTGTGTTGATGAGTCTTCTTAAATTATCAGGATTATTTTAGCCAAGTAAGGAAATATGTGCTTCCAATTCCCATTATGCTTTATTTTCTGCATTACACAGATATTGTAACACTGGATAATCACTTTCCTACATATTTCCTTATATGGTTATAAGGAGGTGGGGCTTAGAAGCTGAATCTATGCTGGGGCTGAATCGTGCAAGGCTACTCTAGTTGATTCTCTTACTAAAAATATGGAGTCAGAAATGAGCACAATGTCACTTTTAATGTTTTACATTAACGGTATACCTCTTAACCTTTAACACCTTTTTTGTGGCTTCAATAACTTGACTGAAGAGGACACACTCAGATCGGTAAGCCCAGAGCTAACAGAGCCAGTTGTGTAGCAGCGGTGTGACACCGCTTATCCCGAACGGCTAACATTCAGGTGCTCAGTGATGCCAAGAGTCAGGTGAGCTCAGTTCCTGACTCAGGCCTGCGGTGAGTTTGAGCCAGCTGGTCATGTATTATTGCACCAGTCTCCCTCTGTACTGTATATGACACATACATGGGACATACTCCCCCCACACACATACACACACATCCTCTCCCACTAGCTAGAGAGATTTCATATATAATCATAGCTAAGAGTAATCAATTATAATGTCAATAACAAGACTCATAATGATAACAACAACGCTCTTTCGTCTTTTTGTTAAGTTGTGGTCACCTTTGGTGTGAACTATCAAGGTTGTCAAGCTTGCAGGGGACCTGCAGACAGATGGAGGAGTGGATGGACAGAGTGTTGGATGGATGTGGCACAAAGCATCTGGACAGACAGACAGACCCGCCCAACCCCCAAATCATATCTACACTGTACAGAGTAGTAGTGTGTAGTGTGGCATCAGGATATGACAATTAACTGCTTTCAATACACACAAGAGGTACATTTGAGGTGAGGCGTGAGTTAGTACTTGCGTGAAGCCAACCTTTCTGCACGTCCTTCTCTAATCTATCCAAGCTTCTCTCACTTGCTTTTGCTCTCTTCAGACTTGCTTTTTTTGGTAACACGCGTATCGACATTGCATTATTTCACTTATTTGGCTTAAAAGAACAAGAATAAAATATTCGTCCTTTGGGGAAAAGAAGTGACAGCAGCGTCTAACGCAATAAAAAAAAACAAAAAAACAAACAAAACAGTAGCAGCAGCAATGCAAATAAATAACAGTCCGAACAGAACAGTAAACGTCACAAACGCAACAAGCTAAATCGCTAAAATCAGAATTGGTAGGTTGGCGTAACACCATGAAAGCTCTTTACAAACCCCCCCCCCGAAACAAACAAAAACAAACAGCTAGCCTCAGAGCTCAGCACTCCTGTGTGAAACTGCTTCCTCTCTTACACTTACTTCCTGTCACTCAGCTTGTCTCTGACTTTCCTTGAACTTGCCACCACGCTTTCTTTATCCTCCTCGTCACCTCACGTTGCTCCACCCCACACTCATTTCTACCATCTTGACAACATTCCCGGACCCCTCTCCCATCTCTCTGACTTTGCGTTTCCCCCTCTCCGTCATCGCCTCTCCTCTGTTCTGTCTAGCAGTGATTTGGTGTTTGTGGGATGTAGTCTGAACATCTAGCATGCTTTGGCTGTGGTCCCGCAAGAAGGGAGATATTAGCGCTCTGCTCAGTCGGCCTATGTAGACTTGCACTCACGTTTACACAGTATATGTACACACATCCTTTAAGCTGGGTTCTCAAACTGTAACTCACGTGCCAGTGGTCAGCCTGTTTTCTTTTGTAGAAATAAACAGGGAGTGGAAAGAAAAAAAAAAAAAAGAGCTTTGAATGGGGATTTTTTTACCTAATCAATTAAAGTAATTCTGCAAAAGGTAACAACTCCTCTTTTTTCCACCTCCTAGTCATCTTTTACATCTTGACTGTAACAATTCTTGGTCTCAGTATATAATAATGAAACCAAATCAGTCCAGTAATCCACTGTGCAGCTGAAGAATAAAAGGAGAATTGGGGGAAAAGAAATGACTCCGATAAATCAGCAGAAATTAATGGCATATCATTGATATTCATCCAAAAGCTCGGTAAAAACAGGATAATGATCCAATATAAGCAAAATGGAATTACAGGCCCCAGCCTGACAGTTTTAGCCTCCTAAAAAACACACCAGCACTGCTCAGACTCTCCTCCGTGGATTCTTAATATCTGAAGGTTTGCAGGAGCAAATCTAAGTCTCTCGGCCTCCGCCAACAACCCACGCGTAGCCTTTGGTCTAAGAACACTGTGGAGCACTACGGAGGCAGAGAGGTGGACAAAAAGGAAGAGGTAGACGAACAGAGAGTGAAGTAAAGAAATGCTCCACAGGTCATAAGATCTACACCTTTTAAATTCTCTGTACAAAACCCCCAAAAACGCTCCCATTTTTTAAAATCACCCAGCTGCTCTCTTGTAACATTTGTTAAATCTTTCAACTTTCAATCTTCCAGAAGAAGTTCAAGCTACATCCACACTAATACGTTTCATTTCAAAACGGCGTTTTTCATTAAAAATCTCCGCTTACACTAAACACGCCCGTAACACTGTATCACGCTGATATATCGCATACAACGTGAACAAGTGTGCCAGTGTAAACAGGAAGCAGAGGGCCGGTAGCGTCAGGAAAATACTCCAGAGCAACAAAGCCAACTGCAAGAAGCTTTTCTGCTTGGACAAATGAGGCGAGACGGCTTCTGAACGTAACACAAGAGACTGTCGCAGTTTCCAAGCTTCTCCCTGTACTGTTCACATTCATGCACAGGGTCTACTACAACCTAGCTTGATTGGAAGTGGGCTCTCCATTACAAACCACACTCTTTGTGTCTTTCCAAACTTTGTGCATGTTTGGATTTTTAAAATTGGCTCATAATTAGTTACATTACTGCTTTTGTTGAAAGTACAAATAACAGAATGACACGTGGCCGCTTTTTGTAGTGTTTTAAATGCCTAAATAAACTGAACTCTGGTTAGTTCCTGATTAGTATTGCAAGTTCCAGCTTATGTCTGACCAATCAGAAGGTACCTCATTATACCCTGCTGCCTAATTTACAGACCCGTTAACAGCCAAATGTGTGTGTGAACCTGGGCTATAGACTGGAGGTCGTTGAATGACGGAGCATGACCCACTACAGCCTTGCTGTGTGGATGTTCATCGCACATGTAGTAAAAACTACACTTTTTAAAACAAAAACGTCAGTGTGGATGTACTCGCGGCACGCATCGATCACCAAAAAAACAAACAAACCCGTCTTCAAAACAACACACGACTTATTTTCTATAAAGCTAAAATGCAACGCTAATTTTTTTGAGAGTGTTTTTCATTGTTTCTCCCCAACACAAAAAATTATGCTATTTAAAAAAAACAAAAAAACAAAAAAAACAAAAGCCTTTCAAATTAAAAGCACAGCCAACAGATTAATCTGTTCTCGTTTGTGTGTTAGAGCTGTAGTGTGAAGGTGAATTAACGAGGAAATACAACCTCACTATTAAAAGCCGGTGAGTGAGTCGTTATAGTTATCCATACATAGAAATGCTCACACTGACATATACACACGCACACAGACACACTACATATAGATACAGCCTGAGAATGTGTGATGGTAGAAACACCTGAAGAATCATAATTGCACCAGACTTTGTTCTTTCCTCTAAATCGTTTATGTACAAGAGCGGCTTGTTTTTGCTGAAGTAGCAGATGCTTTGTTCCAGTGTGTAGTGACTACTCTGTTTACGAATCCAATGGCTTGGATCAATGTCGGCGACAGACAGACGTGTGTGTAAAACTACTGAAAAGAGGAGAAAATGTAAAGGCATATACAAGCTACACACACAGTTTGTATGTGAGTGTCTGGCTGCAACACACACTGTGATGTGATGATAGCGTGGTGAGCGCTAACAGTATCTAAACCAAATGAAGCTCACTACAGCGTGCATCCCCCCCCCCCAACCCCGTGTCTGTCTGTCCAGATTCAGCACCCTAATAACCAGAACCACCTGCGTCAGCCATCCATCCCTCTGTCGCTCCATCGCTTAATCTGTCCATCCAGAGTCCTCCACTGAGTCTTCGTGCCTCCCTCCTCTGTGGGATCTTCAGGTCTCTTCTTCCCCAGGGGACAGATGGACAGACGGGATGGGTGTAGCGCTTGGCGTAGCTGTGGACGGCTAGACTAGAATAGACTGAGTCTGGGCTTGGCAAAGCTAAAGCTAGGCTAGTCTAGCGTACGGCTAAGCTGACGCCAGGCTGGTCGAGGCTAGGCTACCTACTGAAGAGCGAGTGGAGTTGATGCTGATGGCTGTAACACTGGCTGCTGCGAGGCGACTCGGTGCGATCCATCACCACCTGAAACCAACCAGCCACGTCTACGTCGAGCACCTCGTAACGCCGAATGAAACTATGCTCCTAAAATGGAGGAGAAAAGATAAATATTGCATTTACCTACAGTTGTGCTGTGAGTAATTTAAAAGATCTGGGTCGACCATTAGAAAAAAAAAAAGGCAACTCACCAGTAGCTGATGGTATTTTGGCCTTTTTCTGTGATCCTTTGTGAGGCTATAGAGAGATAAATGCATTTTACGCAAATTTTTTAATGAACTTAGCATCAATGTTATTTCTATTGCACATTTTGTTACAGGAAAATTAGGCATGTGTTTTACAGAAGTACACAAGAGATCAGAAAGACTGAAATACAAGACAAATAACAACAAAACACCCATTTAAATATACACAAACTGCACCACAGATGATCACATTCGTGCACACAGATGAATTATAAGCCTGAGAGAACAGAAACGTTTACTCTTAATGTGGACGCAGCTGTCCAGTCATCACCCTGATCACATGATGGCTCTAGAGTGGACTGCTGTCAGTGAGCGCCAGCTTTACAGTGGAATTTTCACTCACCAGTCTTTGACAAAGGACTGGAAGTCGAGGGAGAAACCCATGCCGAGAGGCAGAAGAGGAGGGTCCTCCTGCAGCACTTTGGTCAGAACCTCAAAGTCTGTCTTGCAGTTCTTGTAGGGAAACTGTCCTGTAGCCAACTCCACCTGGAAGAACCACAAGCAACCTGTTAATGCCCTCAAGTGATCTACAAATAGAAACAAAAACATTTCTGTCACTTTGTACTTTGGTTTTTGAGCCCAAGAGTGAACTTTTAGATTACAGTTTGTGTCAACTAATACGCAACGCCAACCGTTCCTATCTGGTTATAACAAACTATACTCAATTAAAAAA